>NC_060267.1:179700743-180000743 GCF_021613505.1 Equus quagga | reverse complement strand
CAGCAGGAGATCACAGTGAGTAGCAAGAGATGTGACCATGGAAGTGTAGGGGAGGAAGAGAATTCCTCTACCCTCTAGGTCCTTCTTGCTGGTCTAAGAATTAAATTGACATGAGACAGAATAACAGGAGAAAATTAAACAAAGCTTTATAACATGTCTACATGCGAGAAACTCAGGAAAACCGGGTAACTCTCTGGAATGGCTGAAGCTGTCACCTTAAATACCATCTTCAGCTAAAGACAAAGGTGGATGTTGGGGGTAGTGGTTTGGGGCTTCAAAGGGAAAGAAGACATTTCACATGGAAATGGAAAAGCAAATGTTTGATAGACAAGAATGGGCTTAGCAAGGACCCTCACAGTCTACGATACCTGGAGTTATCTATGGTGATGGTTTGTCCTGGGGACAGATCTTCTATCTTAAATTTCTTTTAGGCTATTAGGGGGAAAGTCAAAGTTTCCTTCAGAGCGTTTTGTTTTTAAAAATAATAAAGCCAAAGAGACACATTTTGGGGTGCCCAATTTTGATCCCCCATAGAAGCAAGAAGCTGGAGTGATATGAGACAGAGGCCCTGAACCAAGGAATGCAGGGGGCCTCTAGAAGCTGAAAACACAAGGAAACCGATTTTCCCTCAGAGTTTCCAGGAGGATACAGCCCTGTCGACAGCTTGATTTTAGCCCTGTGAGATTCATTTCAGATTTCTGAACTTTGGAACTGTAAGAAAATAAATTTATGTTGTTTTAAGCCACTAAATATGTGCTAATTTGTTATAGCAGCAATAGAAGACAAATACAACTTCTTCTTACTCTGTAAAAGTTGAGTACTATAAAATCTTAAACTGTATGTATGGCCCACCTCCTATTTCTATTGGGCAGCTCTGGCCTCCATATTTATTTTTATCCTGTTCTAATAATATTTTTATTTTCATAACATTGATTAAATGTTTCAGTCTAAATTTTTCCTTTATTGTTTCCATGGGAATTTTTTCTTATAGGTTTTAATCAGTTGATGATATTCAGATGCTCAGAATTTTTCCAGGTGATGTTAGGGATAAAAGTATTGGACATATTCAAGTTCCTGAAGTGATAAGAGGCAGTCATGTGGGAGTTCATAAAAGAGAAATATAAGAAGACTGCCGTGGTCACAGGAGGCTGCGTGGAGGAATATGGACTTGAGATGAGATGTCAGTGACGGATAAACCTTCAATGGTAGTTGGAGATTTTGAGTAAGTACAGGGTATGGATAATGAAGAGAACACTGAACAGAAGTATAAAGGAGACAGAAAGTTAAAACAACACAGATATAATTGCAAAATATATGTAGTTTCTTCGTTTACCACAACTGATCTAAAGTTACTATCAAACCTATGCTTGTCTGTGTAGGAAGGCTGATGCAGGGGTGGGAGCATGAAAAAAACTACAAACTGCTTAAGTATTTTTGGTATTCTATTGACATTTTTAGGTAAAAACTGGGGTGGAAAAGAAACAAACGGGGAAATTTTGACTACAGTGGTGGGAGTGTATGAGAAATTGAAATGTGAAATAAGTTTGAATGGATAGATGCTTTCCAATGACAGAGAGCTCTGAAACCAAAGGTGAAGAGCTTAGCTTGATGAGACTGAAAATAGGGAGTTAGTGAAAGTTTTTGAAGAGGTCAATGATATGATGAGAAGGTATTTTCGGAAGATTCTTATACAAGTAGTTTGCATATTTGTTTAAAGAAAGAGGGAGCTGAAGGCAATAATCAATGAGCAAGTATGTGTTAGCTATACTCTAGTTGGAGCTGAAGAGGGCTTCCTGAGAAGAGCGATTAAGGGGGTTAGATGAACCAGCCTGGAGAACCCCAAACCATTAATGTTTATTCTAACCTGGAGGTTCTGAGATTTAATGGAGACCTTTAATGCAGCATTCAAAAAATTATTCAAATACCCAACCAGGTTCAGCTCTATTATTAATATTATAATTGCAGCCATACTTTAAATACATCCTTGTATTTCTAGGGGTTGGTAAGAGTTTCATATAAAGGGCATCAGCTATGGAATCAACGTGGTTTGAGTTCAAACTTTGCCACTTCCCGGCAAGTCACAGAACTTTTGTTAGCCTCAGTTTCCTCATCTAAAAATGAGGTCATTAATGCCTATCACAAAATGTAGTCTTGAAGATTAAAGGAGAAACGACATACTTAAATATTCAGCATAGTGCACTAAGGTTCAGGACAGTGCAATAATATTCTATTCATGAATTCCATGAGTTCAATCACAGAAGCTCCGCAAAAACAGGAGAGAGGATTTTCCCTGGTTCAAATTAGACTAATCTCCACTATCCAAGGGGAGGCCACAACTAAAAGGCAAAGGGAAACAGGAGGAAATAATTCTTGGCCTTTGACTTGATAAGGATCTAAGTTCTGGAGATTTTAGGACAACATAACGGCTTTTCACTGCTAATGCTGACTCTACCAAATTTTTGTCTTACTTGCCTCCTTTAGAACCCAATTCCTATTAAAATGTAACTCCCCCGTAAATGTGTTGTACAAGCTCAATTTTGTCTTTCGTAGAGCGCCCACTCAAGAAAAGATGTTAAATCCTATTATAGTCAATATCCATGTAACCTCTGGAGACTCCTAAATTTGACAATCAGCGCACTGCTTTCCAACATCCCCCGACGTTGTGACGGAGGTGCGACCTCGCTGGAGATTCTTGCAGCGGTCTAATTAGAGAGAAGCCATCTTGCAGATGAGCGTGGTAATGTTTTCCCTTGTTCTGAGCTGACGTATTTGCAACATCCTGCAGTTCTCTTGTTACAAAGGCTGTGATCATTAGGTGACTTATTATGTTTCAGTTGAACTGGGAAGATTTTTTTTCCCAAAGGTGAATAAATACCTAACATTTACCAGCCAATTCTTATGATTAGGAATGAAATAGGCCCTGTCTGGGCAGATACAGTGCTATATCATCTGATGTAGTCATTTTATTTCTTTTTATTGTGCCTGATACAGATGGTATAGATATCTCTTGATTTGCTTTGTTAGAGACTGTAAATGAAACTTCACAAAACCATCTTGAAAATCATGTAGAGAAACAAGAGTTGGAAACATTTTTTTTCTCCTTATCATCATTGTTGCTTTCAGTTGAATAAATGTACATTTCTTGCTGACTGCAAAAAAAGCCATTAAAAAGCTGTTCCCAGCTAAAAGGTTTCAACACATAGGGAATTATATCACTTCTTTATTTCCCCCCCTTAGCAGAGACAGACGCGGTTATAACAGCCAAATCAAAGAACATTTGTTTGAATGATCTGTAATCAGCACTACTCTTGTCCATGGGAGCTGTGAACAGTTCCACACCTTTAAAACCTTGTACCTGGAAAACTGCATGTGTTGCTTTCAATTTAAGCACGTTTATTATAATGCTAATATTAAAATAAAATAATGGATGAATATTATATTAATGTCTTTCAACTATGAATGCCATATGATGATTAAAAATGCAATCTGAATAACAAACATCAAGTACAAATGGTAGAAGAGAAACAAACAAACCATTAAGTTCAGTGGCGAAGTGGAACAACCTAGAGTCGTAAGACGGAAAAGTACCAGAAATTAGTCACATTATCACATGATTTTTCCCTCTGAACTACACAGTTTCCTGAAAAAAAAAAAAAAATCAGGTTAATGTCTTTTTATCAGCTCACTTGTAACACATAGCTTGAATTCTAATTTTGAAATAATGAATTTTACAACCAGTATATTTCTAATTGTGATTAATTTACTCCGCTTAAGAAAACATTTAACTTGGATTGTCAGGCAACTGGTCTATTTTTGCACTGCTCCAGACACTGCACCAATGTAAGTGACACAGGAAGAACAATAGAATTTGAACGGCACTTTCAAGTTAACAAAATGCTTCACCTAAATTCTCATTCTGTCTTCACGATGATCTTGTGAGGTGGTCAGAGTCATGGCTTTCCGGGGGATGATATAGAATTGA
Organism: Equus quagga; assembly: GCF_021613505.1. Lineage (NCBI taxonomy): Eukaryota > Metazoa > Chordata > Mammalia > Perissodactyla > Equidae > Equus > Equus quagga. Next base: position 179,996,761 of record NC_060267.1, on the reverse strand, counting down.
TTTATCATCATCTACTCTCTTTCTCTGCCAAGTTGACTCCTTTGAGCCATTCTTTTTCCTAAAAGATAAAGACTTTCCAACATTCATCCTATCAGGACAGTTTCCCCCTTAGGTTACTTCTCAGTGTGCAGTAACGTTGATATACATATTTCTCTTAAAATACAATGTAAGGAATAAAACCTGTAAGCTCAGTCTCCAGAAAGAGTTGAATAGCACAAGAACAGGAAATGCCCCAACTGAGTGGACTTGGCAAGAAGTGGGGTGTGCTTCTATGCAAGGAGCTTTCTAAGCCGACACTTCCTAGTTCTTAGATACTATGTTTCCAAAGAATGATATGGGGGAGAAGAACTCAATATTCTCAGTCTTTCACAAAAAGTGCTTATTCTGTTATTTAAACGTATTTTTAAAATTAAGATAAATTTTACAGTAAGAAAATCGGCAGTAGTTTGAATCAGTCAGAGCAGGGTTGCTTTGACTGAATGTCTTTTTTTCTTGAAGTCAGAATGATGATCACAATACTTCCCACTCTAGAAAAATAAAATCAAAAGAAGGTTAACGGGGTTGCAAAAACATTAGTGTGAGAAATGAATGGTTTGGAATTCAGTTTGCTTTAGGTGAGTAAAATTGTTTATCTTAAACTCAGGAGTCAGCAAAATTTGTTTTTTTTTTTACCTCCAATTCCATTTGGAATCAGGAAATGTGTAAATAAATGTTTGTATAATCACACACGTACATATATTTAAATTAATTACAAAAGGGAGACAATGTTTTATGAATCTTAAAAGTGGGGAGTAAAAGTTTCTGTTTAGGGACCGGCCCTGTGGCCGAGTGGTTAAGCTCGCACGCTCCACTTCGGCGGCCCAGGGTTTCGCCAGTTCGGATCCTGGGCGCGGACATGGCAGTGCTCATCTAGGCCATGCTGAGGCAGCGTCCCACATGCCACAACTGGAAGGACCCACAACTAAAAATATAAAACTATGTACCAGGGGGCTTTGGGGAGAAAAAGGAAAAATAAAATCTAAAAAAAAAAGTTTCAGCTTATTCTAGCTTTATTCACAACTACTTCCATAGCATTACGCAGAAAAAAATAAGTGGTCCAGGTACAAACAGTTTACAATTAATCACATTTATCAAAATATAAATAGCATTGTTTTTTCTTATAAAAAGAATACATTGTTTTGTGAATATTTCAAGGAATATCAAATAAGTATAAAGAAGGTGAGTATATAGAAGTACAAAGAAGAAAGTAAATTATCAATAACCCCACAGCACAGGAATAACTTCTAGTAACATTTTATTATAATTCTTCTGAAGTTTCTATGACTTCTACATTTTGCAATTGTCTCATTGAATCACAGATTTTAATATTCACGATGCAGTGCAAGGCAATAAGAAATAGAGACTAAAGAAGCAGAAGGGAGGCCAGAAGAAGGAGCAGCATTTAAAGCCAAGACAAGTTTTATGTTATAAATCAAGCAAGAGTTTAAAAGCAGTTGAAGGTATGGTACCATCTGCTCTTCTTCCAGATGTACTCAGGTAAGAAACAGGAAGCTTTGTCTCGTGAATGTGAAATGTCTGAGAGCATGCCAAGCTTAAGTTAAGGAAAAGCACAAAATTTCACAACATTTCAAAGAGATATGGAAGGCAGATGCACTATTCGATTACTGAGTATTTTTAAATTTACAAACCACAGGCCTAGTGAATTGTTACCTCATATTACTTTCCAACAAAGTGATTAAAGTTCAAGTTTATCAACTTATGTAAGTGAAAGCATATCTATTATAAAGACTGGCAATAGCCTCGAACCTTTCGGTATTTCGCTTTCTCCGTGGTGGTCATCTAGTCCTTTCTTACATGTACTGGGTTCATATTCTGGGCACTATGCCTGGCATTGTCTCCTTTGCTAACTCAGAATCCCCAGAGTGCCCCAAAGAGGGATCTGCCCCCCTCGTTAATGCCCCAGTTGCCTCCACCCAGTCCTCCTTCAGTCATATTAGCAAGCAAACTCACTCTTTCCGCTGATTGGACTGCGTTAATTATGTGAGTTGCAATAGCTGACTACCTATCCCCTTCACTTTCTACAAAGTGGAGTATTTTGTGTATGCTTGTCGAGAATAATAGCATAGTGTGGTCACATGGCTTTTCTCATCTTTGGTGTCACAACTGGGCAGATGATTAACTGATACAGAGTATGAGGTCAAATATTGATCCTTCAGGATTACAGGTTACAACAAAGGATGCGTGGGCTATCACAAAGAAAGAGCCTCAGGGAACAGCAGCCTGTGGTGGCTAGTTTTGTAATCAGGGGCAATTTGCAAGGTAGGCAGTGACGGGGCTCTCTCAGTCACTGGTCAGGGCCTGCGGTTAGGTCTTTTGGACTTGGTTTATAACTTGGAGTTGTGGAAGGAGGTAACACGAATCATTCACTAGCCAGCCCCTGACACAAATGTGTAGCAGATAATAACATTATAAATGCAAATGATACTAATAGAAGGGAAAATCACCATTCTGTTATCAGGAAGGCATCTTTTGCCATGCACACTTTTATAGTCTACTATTTACTAATACATCTGAGAGGAGGATGGACCAATTGGAGGATGCTCTGTCTCAATTTAGTTGATCCCTTTACACATTAAAAATAGTTTAGCCCTATTTGTGAAAAATGACTTATGCAAAAAATTTCTCTCCTCTGAATGGAATGCTTCCCTCCTCCTTTCTGAGATGAATCCTTCTCTTGCACCTTGATTCCAATACCGTCTACATCCTTAAAGGCTTTGTGCCATTAATTATGCCTTTCTTTTGTATCTTTAACCTTTTCCCCTTCACGGGTTCCATTTACTCTGCCTACAAACACGGCACGTCAGGTTTCCCTTTCCCTAACAAGCCTTTTTCCATAACTCTCGGGGTACTATCTTACGTCTCATCGTGTTTTCGTCACCATGCTACTAGATAGAATGCTTGACAGTCATTGCTTGCTCTTTCTTGTGCCTGATGAATTCTTTCTAGCTTCAGGACCTAGCACTGCACTGGATTTACTCCTCTGAAGGTCACTGATTTCCACTAAGCATCAGATGCAAGTCTGTTCTTGGGTCCTCACTCTCCATGAACCATTTGTAGCATTCAGTCCTTTTGACTAAACCCTGCTTCTCCTCCCCCTTGGTTTTCACGACCACCCAACTTTGAGTCTTCCTCCTGCCTCCCTGGTGGGTCTTATTCCTTGGCCAATCTTGTACTTGTAAGCCTGTAAGAAATCACTACCTTAACTCTCTTTCATTTTCTTGCTCTATCTTCTCTCTCTGGGAAATCTTGGCAAAAGGATTTTTACTTTCAGCTTTATGCAGGTGACTCCTAAATCTATATCTTTAGTCCCACTGAACTAGATACACAGGTATGTGTGAGAGTGCACACACATACACACACACCCACCCACCCACACTTCCAGTTTGTGGCTACATATCAAATATATTATTTTTCCATCTCTCAGACCAGATCACTCTTTCTCTAGGTTTCTAACCCATTTGTGTTAATAACTCCTCTATCTTCCCAATAGTCCAAGCTAAAAAATTAGGAGCCATTCCCTATTATTTAGGCCCCTAAATTCAACCAAGGCTAAATGCTGTCAAATTTACCTACGTCTTAAGGCCACTTTTTTGACCTTCCCCAATCCATCCAAAATCCCACCAGCAGATCAAAATCTGTTAAATTAACTGGAATCGCTTCCTTTCTCTACTCAAAAATTTTCAACTGTCCTCCACTGCCCATTGAGTTCTTTAAAATCCTCTCCTTTCATGTTATCTACCTCTTCCAACATCACATAGAACTTATTCATGAGAGTCCTATGATACACACCACTTTCTATCATCTGTTGTAACTATTTATGTCTGTCTCTTATTTTTCCTACTGGACTGGAAGTTCCTTTATAACAAGGATCATGATTTTTAAGCTGTATGGTCCATAACTATGCCACTAATACCATGCCTTCTACAAAGCAGATAGTCAGTAAATTGAAGGCATGGATGAAGAATATTTTATGCATTTAGAGAATGGAAAATTGAGTGTAAACAAGAGAGCATTTGTATATGTTAACTGTCTTGTTCAATATCTTAATAAAATTTTAACAAATGGAAAACAAATATATTTTCTGATCTACTACATTGCACTCATTCTATACCTGAGGCCCGAAAATAAATTCAACTGTTTTAATAATAAAAAAGCAAATTAAAAGGAGATGCCTTTTAACATTTTCAAATTAGAAAAGTTAAAGATAGATAATCCCAGATATTTGTGAGCATTTCACAATATGATCAAATTATTACACCATTGATGGGACAATGTTTCTATATAAATTTATTGTATAAATTATAACAATATATTTTAAAAAGGTTAAAAATAAATTCTCTGACCCAGAAAATTGACTTCTTTGAATGTATCCTATGAAAAAAACTGAGATTGTGCTCAAGCATTTAGCTTTCAGGATGTTTATTATAGCAATGCCAGTGATATAAAATTGGAAAGGAAAAATTAGAGGCATAAGGTTTGAAAGGAAAGAGATAAAACTGTCATTATTTGCTGGTGATATGATCAGCTATGTAGACAACCCAAGAGATCAATAGGCAAGTTATTAGTTCTAATGAGAAAATTGACCAAGCTTGCTGAATACAAGATCAACTAACAAAAATCAATAGCCTTCTCTTATGGCAAAAATAAGAAGAACAATAACTAGCTAGAAAATACAGTAGACAATATACATCACTTAAAATAGCAAAATAACCTACAACAAAATGATGAATCAAACGTCTATGGGAGAATGATTTGAAGAAGTATAAATCTGTCATGACTCACCCTCAGTTAATAAAACACCTTAATAATATAGTACAGGCACAGTGCTGGATAAAATAGACCAAGAAGCAGACTAGAGGATTCAGAGGAGACTCGTATATATGGGATTGATATGCAAAGGGGGCAACTCAAACCAATGGGGAAGACTAAATTATTTAGAAGTCAGTATCGGGAAAACTGGCACACTGTATGGGCAGAAAGTTTGAACCCCTTTCTTACATCATATAGTAAAGTGCACTTCATATGGATAAAAGACCTAAATGTGAAAAAAGAAAGTTATAAAATTAATAGAAGAAAACATCACAGAATACTTTAGTAACCTTGAAGTGAGGAAGGACTTCTTACAGAAGGCTGCAAAAGCACAAATTACAAGAAGAAAAAATAGTTGATTTGACTATATTAAATTAAAGATCTCTGTTCAATAAAAAATGCTTTAAACAAAATTAACAGATGGTTGTATATCAGAAAAATGTATTAGTAGAGTCTAAGAACTGCAAGAGGTAAATACATAAAATATACAAAGATGTGTCTGCTAAGCAAGAAGACAGTAAACTCAGTCAAAAAATGGGCAAAGGATATGATCAGCAATTCACAAAAGGAGGAAAGTAAATGGCTAACAAGAATATGAAGTGGGGTGGGCCCCGTGGCTGAGTGGTTAAAGTCCGTGAGCTCTGCTTCAGTGGCCCAGGTTTGCGGTTTTGGATCACGGGTGTGCACCTACTCTGCTCATCAGCCATGCTGTGGAGGCATCCCACATGCAAAACAGAGGAAGATTGGCACAGATGTTAGCTCAGGACAAATATTCCTCACCAAAAAAAAAATATGTAGAGATATTTCAATTTGCTAGTAACCGAAACATACAAATAACAATAATGGTGAAATACCACTTTGCACCTGTCAAGTTGTATAACTTAGAAAATTGAATGACAATAAGGATTATCAAGTATATCATGAAATGGGGACCTTCCTACACCATTGGGTCAGGTGTTCTGGAGTGCAATCTGGTTAGATTTAGTGGGATTGCAAAAACCTGTGTTCTCAATCTCATTCATGGCTGTATACTCCAGAGATACTCTTGCAGAAATCCTTAAAGGGACACATAGGAATGTGTTCAGCTCACATTGTTTGTAGAAACGGAATTAGAAGCAACCTAGATTATCTATGACTCCAGGAATAGATAAGTAAATAGAAATGGATGAAAACTATGGAATACTACACAGTAATTAGAAGCCGTTAATTAGATACATAAACAGCCATATGAGCAGCCATAAAACAATGTTCGAGTAAGGTTTGAGAATAGACTCTTTAATACTATGACGTATAAATTGAACACTATGTATTTTATAATGATGAAGATATATATTAGTATACATAACAGACAAATGAGAGTGAGTGCATGGAAAAGGGAGATGGACAATGAATTAGGCATAAAATAAAAATAAAAACAAAAGAAGTTTTGCAGACATTGGTTGGGGATAATGAGCTATGAATGGAGGAATATGATAAACTCAATTTCCTACTTGAGGTGCTATATAATAAAGAATTTGGCAGGCTGTTGTCCCTGGATTTTTGAAGGTAACGTCAAAATTGTTGTAATTTCCTGAGTGATAGGAGTGTTTGCTATTCATGGTGGGACCCTAGATAGTTTTTGCTAATGCGATGACTCAGGATGGTAGCTGGCCAAGTCAGTAAGATCAACCACATATTTCAATGGTTAGGACTCTGAGCCTCGTGAGATGAGCTCCACCTCCTGGGATGGAGATGGAGTCTAATACCATGACCAGTCATTCAAGCAAACATGCCTACGTAATGAAATCCCAGTAAAACTCGGGTGAGCTTCCCCGATCAGCAATATCTGTGTATTGTCACACTGTCACACACTGATGTGCCAGGAGGGTAAGGTGACCCTGAGGATGACAGAAGTCTCAAGTTTGGAAACTCTCCAAGATTTGACTCTCCTTTTTGCTGGTTCTGATTTTAATTTTTTGCTATAATAAAACTGTGATAATAAGTATAGTGCTTTCCTGAGTGCCGTAAGTCATTCTAGGGAATTAGGGAACCTGAGGGGAGAATGGGAACTCCTGAATTTGTAGCCGGCTGGTCAGACGTGAGAGTGGCCTGGAAACCTCTTAACTTGCAGCTGGTGTCTGAAGTGAGGGCAGTCTTGTGGAGGACTGTGCCCCTCACCTGTTAGGTCTGGCCTAACTCGGGGTGTTGCTATTGGAAGTCATCACAAATGTATGCAACAACAATGAAACCACCTAAATATCTAACCATAGGGTACTGATGAAATAGACTACCTTGGTTCATTCAGTATTAAGATGTAATGTTATAGAAGAATGATACTTTATTTTTCCCAGCTTTATTGAGAGAGTATTGACATAACATATATGTTTAAGGTCTACAATATGATGATTTGATGCATACATATATTGCAAAATGAGTACCACTATAAGGTTAGTTAACATCTCTATCCCCTCACATCATTACCACTTACTTTTTGCGGTAGTAACTTTGAAGATTTACTCTCTTAGCAACTTCCAAGTGTACAATACAATATCGTTAACTCTAGTCACCATGCTGTAAGTTAGATCCCCAGAACTTATCCATCTTTGTCCTGTTTGACCAACGTCTCCCCATTTCTTCTCCTCTCAGCGCCTGGAAACAACCATTCTATTCTCTATTTCTTTGAGTTTAGCTTTTTTAGATCTCATACATAAGTGATATCATACAGTATTAGTCTTTCTCTACGGACATTTCTCTTAGCATAATACCCTCAAGGTCCAACCCTGTTGTGGAAAAAGGCAGGATTTCCTTCTTTCTTATGTGTGAATGATATTCCATTGTATATATTTATATCACATTTTCTTTTTTTTTACACTACAAAATATGTTTATATATGATTGCTAAATAAAATATTTTCTAGAGTCAAAAGTATGAAAGCCAATGCTATAGAGAACATCCGTACACCAGAAAACATATCTAAGAATCTTCAAAACACAGTTTGAAAAAAAAAATCCTGAGAAACACCAGAAATTTATCCAAAATACCATGGGTACATTTTTGATATATATCCATAGAATGGAATATAATTCAGGCCTGAACTAATAATGAAATATATACAAAATAACATCAATGAATGACAGGATCACATGTTCAAAAAAATCAAACTACAGAATAATACATATAAAATCCTACCTATATAAAATACAAATCTTTGAAAGACTAAATAATACATAGTTTGGGAAATCTAACATATGTGATAAAAGCAAAAACAAAGGGAAAGGAATGATAAACACAGTATTTAGGATTCTGATTCCCCCTGAATTTCTCTGACTGTAGGATAAAGAGGATGGGATAAGACAGGAGCCCACAGAGTGTTTCAAAATGAATGGCTATCAATTTTATTATACTCATTTTTCTTTTGTAAGCACTCAATACTTAACTATAATTTGTAAAACAAATACAAATGTTCTAAACTCCAGTTTTGAAACTTGTTAGCTATGTAACCATAAGGAAATTAATTGTCTTCGCTTTAATTTTTCAAGTGTCTAATGAGAATGATTTTATCAATGTTTTATAGTGAGTTTTATAAGATAACTAGCATATAGTACCTTTTCAGTAAATAAAAGAACAGATGTTATATTAATTATTTGATATTAAAAGTCAACATGGGTTTTATTGAAGAATTTTGAAGAAGTTTCTTTTCCCATCAGTGAAGTAGGTTGGAGGTGCTGACGTGATGTTGGATCAGCTGGCTGTTGGAGGCTGTAGAAGTGGACAGAAGAAATAAATAAAAAGGAAAGAAGGAAGCTCAATCCTAAACATTGCTTTAAGGGGAAAGCATACAATACGATAGATTATATAGAGCTGTAAGTGAGGTCTTCTGGTTTATAACAATTTAGAAATTAGCAAATATCAAAAAAGTACTCAGATAAATTCACTGTATTATAAAATTCTAAATTGTAAAAGAAAAACTACACTGTAATAAATATTGATTCTTTTGACTAAAGGAGAATGAATGAATGTAAAGTGCAGTATCTTCTGATTTGAAACTATATCACATTTTCTTTATGCGCTCATCTCTCGGTGGACACTTAGGTTGTTTCTATGTCTTGGACAATGTAAATAATGCTGCAATGAACACGGGATGTAGCTATCTCTTCTAGACAGGGGTTTCATTTCCTTTGGAAATATACCCAGAAGTGAGATTGCTGGATCATATGGTAGCTCTATCTTTAATTTTTTTTGTGGAACCTCCATACTGTTTTCTGCAGGGCTACATCAAGTTACATTCTTACTAACAGTGCCCAAAGTTCACACCCTCCACTTGTTGTCTCTTTTTGATAATACTCAATTTAATTGGCATGAAGTGATATCTCGTTGTGGTTTTGGTTTCCATTTCACTGATGATTAGTGATGTTGAGCATCTTCTCAGGTACCTGTTGGCCATTTGATATCTTCTTTGGAAAAACATCTATTCAAATTTTTGCTCATTTTTAAATTAGATTGGGTTTTTTTTATTTTGCTATTGATTTGTATGAGTTCCCTATGTACTTCGGATAGTAACCCCTTATCAGATAGATGGTTTGCAAATATTTTCGCCCAGTCCATAGTTTGTGTTTTAGATGAATATAAGAATGATATTTTAGGGGGCCCACCCCTTAACCAAGTGGTTAAGTTCACGCATTCTGCTTCAGCGGCCCAGGGTTTAACCGGTTCAGATCCTGGGTGCGGACATCGCACCACTCATCAGGCCACACTGAGGTGGCATCCCACATGCCACAACTAGAAGGACCCACAACTAAAATATACAACTATGTACTGGAGGGATTTGGAGAGAAAAAGCAGAAAAAAAAAAGAAGGTTGGCAACAGTTGTTAGCTCAGGTGCCAATCTTTAAAAAAACAAAAAAGAATGATACTTTAAAATGCCATTCTAAATATATTAAATGACAAGAACAGGACGGGATATTGCTGTTAACCCCATTTTGTTAAAAAATACACATGTATCTCTTGTGGCAGGTTATGAAATTATTTTTCCTTTTTCTTTTTCTTTTCTAATTCTTTGATAATCTTGTGGTTTTTTTCTAAGAGGAATAAAATGCAATTCTCTGAATTTTTACAAGCAGATTGTTATAAGAGTAACTTTCATTATTTTTCTAACTTTGTAACAAGTTTTTTCCCCATATGCTATTACTAACACAAGGTCTAGCAAGGCCCTTTGGGGAGCTCTGGGCTCCACGGAAACGTTAGCTGGCTGCAGCTCGGCTTCAGACTTTTGCCTGCTTGTCTGCTGTCAAGCACGTGGCTCGCAACATGGTCCTCAGCATTTGGCCTTTAGTCTTCTTTCTTTCTGAGGGGCTTGATGCTCAGCTCGCAGACCTGCTGCTCAAGATGCACTCAGCAGTGTGGATAATCATCTTTCAGGAGATATGAGAGACAGCGCCCTCGGAGAAAGGGCAACCTATCCAGTTCCCCCCGCCCACATCTGTGAAGCAAAATTTGACCCGAGAGAGTCTCCAGAAATGGGCTACTGTATAATTCAGTGTGGAAAGAATAACCAAGAGAATGGGAATCCAGGCCTAAGCACACCTTGGGACATCGTTCCAAGTGATGTGGATCTGCCCGGGGAAGAGTGGGGCCCCTGTTCCAGCTGTTTGCTCTCCCGTTGATGTACTGTTCCCAATTAGACAGGATTGCTCTGTAGAAATAAGAAAAGTCAGCTAAAATTTAAGACATCAAATATGGAATTGTTCTTTCCCTCCACATTTTTTACCCTAAAGATACACTTGTCTCCTAAAGAATCGTCTTCACTCATGACCACATGTAGGCTAATTCTATCTCTGATTTTGTCAATATTTTCATTGCCTGATACACTAATAATTTTACACAGTTTCCTAAATGGTGATATTCTGTGGCCCTTCAAGTATAAGGTTTAAAATATTAGATAGTAGGTAATTTTTTTTAATAGCAACGTTAGAAAGAATTCCACAGAACTCCTATATATAGTGCTTACATTATTTAGTAGCACAAATGTATGCACCTCGTTTTCTTATCTCTAAGACATCACTTTCTAAAGAAATTGTTTGAGAATACGGAGTTTAAGAGGAGTGAGTTTGTGCCGTAATTGGAAATTCTAGACCCTATTTCTGGACCTTGTTTTAACAAATTGCAGAAGGAGCACAATTTTGTTAATAAGAAAATGACCTCAGCAAAACTTTCTCCTTCTGCGTTCTGCCCTTTGTTGGTTAATAAGCTATTAATGATAATGAGCCTGTGCTAGGTGCTGTGGGGAATCAGAAGAAAGAAAGTCTTACTGCCCACCCAGAAAGGGCAACGGTCGTGGTTTAAATGCTGCCTGGGAGAAATCGCTCCTCTTACGCCTCCACAGGATGAACTGTTTTAGTCCAAGTCCATGGAGATGCAGGAACTCCTTTTTTTTCTTTTGTGAGGAAGACTGTCACTGAGCTAACATCTGTGCCAATCATCCTGTATTTTATGTGGGAAGCTGCCACAACGTGGCTTGATGAGCAGTGCTAGGTCTGTGCCTGGGATCTGAACCTGTGAACCCCGAGCCACTGAAGCAGAGTGTGAGAACTTGACCACTACGCCACCGGGCTGGCCCCAGGAACTCATTTTAATGGGAAACTTTTTCCTTCTCTCTTTCTTTCCTTTATACACCACCACTCTATCTGCTAACCAACCAGGATGCATTTCCCTTCCTATTCAATTCACTCTGCTTCAGGGAGGGATGGATGGAAAAAGTGGAAGAAGGTTTGAAGAGGATGAGGGAACTCGTGAGAAAGGGTACAAAGCTATTTTCTAATTTTTATATTTCTAAATCAGTATTTGACCACAAATATTAACTCAACATTAAGCTATATATACATAATTTTTGCCTGATATGGTTTCCACTCTTTAACACCACCAGGACCTCTAATTCTTTGACTCTACCACCTTGTCGCTGTCACTCACCCCTTTACCAACCCTGAATTCTGTAGTTTACCATTACAAACATTTCTTTGAATTGAACTCCTTTGCTAGTTTCTTCCCAGACAACATTGCCCAGCAAAATGCCACTGCTACTTAAATCCAATTCTTAAACTACTCAGTGTTCATATCTACATAGCTGAGTGTTGCCAGAGAAAAACATACAACGTCACCAACCATCTTCCATTAAATTCTTGACCACCAACCTCAGGTGGGACCTTAGTGCTTACTGCCTGATAGACAATCCTCTTAGGCCTTTCCTTAGACATCTCATTTTCCACTGCCCCTGAGATAATGATTTCACACCTTTCCTTTCTCTTCAAACCTTCAACACTTCCTACTTCTCTACAATATCAGGCAATGACTTATTTCTTATAAGACTGAGAAAATAGGAGCAATCAAGACAGCCTTCTACCTGCTGCCATCATTGTTTGCCAAATGTCCAGCATCTCTCCCGATGAATACCTTCTTTCTTGTTATATGTATGAACTACTAGTCCTCTCACCTAAAGTCAACTTCCACTTGTGTTTTCCTGTTACTTACTCAAACCCTTCACTCCTACATTGTTCCTTCTCTCTAAGTCATCAATTTTCCTTCACGCCAGGATAATGCCCATGAGCCTGCAAATGTGCCACTGTCTCCCACTGAACTCACATCTTTTTCCAGGCATTGCCCCATTTCTCTCCCTCCCTCCCTTTACTGAGAAACTTCTTGAAAAGATTGTCTAAATCCTACGTCCTATACTTTCTATTCACACTTAAAAATTATTTTATTGTGAAATATACACAATATGTATATGTAAAAACTGCTGAAAACGTAATATAGATGAATAATTGTCTATGAATGATTATAAGGGGACCACTCCTATAATCATCACCTAAGACAAGAAACAGAATGTTGTCAGCATCCAGTAGCCTCCATGAATTCTTAGTCACGTTCTTTTTCCTTTTCCCAAGAGGGAACCACCATCTTGACTTTCATGGTAATTATTTTCTTGCTTTTATTTATAGTTTGACTACCAATGTAGGCATCCATAAATAGTATTATTTTATTCTATTTAGTTTTTAATATTTAATACATGAAATCATGTAGTAGGTACTCTTGTGTCTTGCTGTTTTGCTCAATATTATGATCATAAGATCCCCTATGTTCTTATTCGTACCTCTAGTTTGTCCACTTGTATTCCTGTGTAGTATCTTACTGTATGACTCTACCCCAATTTATTCATTCTATCATTTATATTTGTGTTGTTGACTGTTTCTCTTTATGCCACTGCATCAGTCTGACATTTGTCTTCATTATGGATCCAAACTGCTCTGTTTAAGGTCTTCACGTTGTCAAAGCATAGGCCAATTTCTAGCCCTATCTTACTGAATCTTATCGGCATCTTTTGACACAATTTATCAACCTCCTTCTTGGAACATTTTCTTCCCTTGGCCTCTGGAATATCACTCCATCAATTTTTCTTCTACCCTTGTGGCTGCTCCTTATCAGTGCCCTTTGCTGGCTCCTTCTCCTGGTCTAAATCTTGAAGCGTCGGTGTGCCCCAGGGACCAGTCCTTGGACATTTCTTTTCTTCTGTTTACACTCATGCTTAGGTAATCTCAAGCATTCCATACCTTCGAATATGATCTCTCCCAAATTTATTTCTTCAGCCTGGACATCTCACCTCAATATCTAACTGCCTATTGAATGACTCCACTATAGAAATTTAAATGCTACTTTTCCATTGCCATACTTTCCCAACTCAGAGAATGGTAACTACATTCTTTTGAATGCTCAGACAATAACCATGGCATCATCCTTGATGTTTTCTCTAACTCACATTAAAGTACAATTTTCCAAAGTAAAAACCATGGCTCTCATGCAGGTATAAAATGAACACGAGTCAAAGACATATTGATGAGGGAACCAGTAAGATGTACTTATGAGCACACTAAATAAGAAATATTAGGAAAAGGTTGCTGGGTTAGGTATAAAACTGATTAATATTATATAATTTTGGGGATTATCTTTTCCACTAGCCAGGAATTATTTGTACCTCTACTGGACAGAAGTCTACAAGTTAGCACATAACTCCACTAAGCCTAGGACTTTTAATCCAAAGTACATGCACCTAGATAACATTTAGTTGGTCCTTTGCCCCCATAAAACATTGAAAGCATTTTTCATCCACTTTTTGCCTTATTTCCAATTTTTGCATAATTTTTCTTAACACCCAACCTACAAGCCACCAATAAATCCTGTTGGCTTTAACATAAAAACATTTCCAGGATTCACACACTTCTTACCGCTTCCTTAGCTGCCATCCAGGTCCAGGTCCTCATCATCTCTTGCCTGGGTTTTTGCGCTTGCTCCCTAACTGGTCTCTGCCCTTGCTCTTCTACAGTTTTTTTCTCCATGCCAAAGGCAGCGAGATCCTGATCTGTTCAGAACATCCAGTGCTTTCCCATCTCACTCAGAATAAAATTCAAAGTTTTTATCTTGGTTTCCAAAGCATGATGCTCTCTTTCTGGCGAATTCCCTGGTCTTGTCTCTTCCAGCCTACCTTGGCCTCCTTGCGTATTCTCTAGGAGGCAATTATCCTGCGCGTGGATATTCTTTCTTAGAAAGCTCTTGCTCCTAGCTCTCTCTGTGCGACTCCCTCCTTCACTTCATTTGTGTTTCTCTCAAATGGTACCTTATAAAAGAAGCTGTCTCTGATTTGCTGTTTAATGTACTCCCACCGCCTGCCCTGTTTTATTTTTCTTCCTAGCACCTGCCACCACCAACATATTCTAAATTTACGTTTGTTTGTGGCCAGTTCTTTCGTCCTAGAAGGTAAACGTTGCGAGAGTGAAGACTGTTTTGTTCACTGTGGTAAACCCAGTACATGGTAGGTCTCAGTAAACATCTGCTGAACCGATGAGTGAATAAATACACGAGCTCTTCCCTGGACACGATCTCATAGAGCCTTCCATGCTCTCAATCACCAAACCTCCTGATTACCTATTTTGTCCCTTCCGTGAACACACATAAACCCATTTTTGCAAGTGTGTGCCCCTGGATCCTGATTAGAAAAGCCACTCCTTCCTGAACAAGTCATCTCAAAAGAGCCATAGCTTTTGTCTTGCTGGAACTCTTGGAATAGGCATTACTGTCTGGAAAGAAGTAGAAATAACGTGCCGAGGAGGCAGGAGAGACTGACTTTGCCCAGTACTCCCCAGTACCAACCAAGGCTTCCTTAGTCCAGGTGTCAGGAGCTTAATGTGTGCTTCAGGAGGTTCCCAGCCCCTTGCTGATGCCCTTCTGTCCCCTCTTCTCCAGCTACATCACTTCAGCCAGTGGGTGGTCTGCCAAGTGTAGTTCCAGAGCCAGCAGCATCTGCATCAGCCGGGACCCCATTAGAAATGCCAATTTTCAGCCTCTACCCAGACTTACTGAATCAGAAATTCAGGTGACTTGGCACTTCCATCTGTGATTTAACAAGCCTTCCAGTTGATTCTGTTGCTCACTTAAGGTTAGAACCACTGCCTCAGGCAGCTGGCCTCTATACCTTAAGTGGCAGTGGTAAAATTAACTGGCCCAAGTCAACTGCCTCAAATCAAGTCTCAGCTTTGCTGCTTTCTAGCTGTGTGACCTAAACTAGGTTACTTAACTTCTCTGTGTCTCACTTTCTTTGTGTGTGAATTGGATATATTAACAGTACTAAACCTGTAGGTATATTATGAAGATTAAATTAATATACCCAAGTGAAACACTCAGGATGATGCATGGCAAATAATAAGAACAAACTACAAAGTACGTAAGCATATTGCACTATTTACATAAATTATCTATATTATTGAATGCTTTTGGTTATATTTTCTCTATTAGCTTGAGGACAAAAATTGTGCTTTACATTTCTATACCCTATAGAACTGAGCATATCGTCATTAATGTTACAGTCATTACCTGAGCGCTTACTGTGTGCCATGCAATGCACTGAGAGCTGTGATTTCATTTAATCCTTGGAGCTCTATTAATTAGCTGTCATTACTATTTTATAATAAATATCTAACTGGTTGTTCAGAGTACTCTTTGGTTACTCAACTGAACAAGAAATCTGTATTAACTTGTCCACTGCAATCATTTTTGCGTTATTTCAGAAACTTCTTAAATATCATAACTGCTAATGAGTCTCAATCATTCGTATATAAAGATAAACAAGTCACACAAATGGTAGATATTTTGCAGCCTAATTATTTGAATTGTGTAGGATTTCTGTGCACCCATATATTTGTACATCTTATTAATTTGTTTTAAAAAGCAAAAAAATTGTTCATGTTAAGTCAAATTGTGTGTAAATGACTTAAGGAATATGTTAATGATCTTGCTGCAAATGAATAACTATAAAGCAGGTGCACTTGAGATATCATCATTTAACTGGCAGCAAACAGCTTCTAATGGCTTCAATAACCAGGATAATGGGGAGATCGGAGAAGTCTGTTAAGCTCATTGTTCAGACCATCCATTTAATACACAAGAGAACTTCCGCTGGAATCTCCCTATAGACCCATTGTCCTGCTTATTTAAATAGCAGTTAATTTAAACACACACACAAAAGTCAAATTCCATTATTTCTAACACACCTCTTTCTAATAAACTATATTCTCTTCTAACAAAAGCTTGGCTGAAAGAAACACTTCCGTATGTTTTTATAAGCATTACCTTTTGCTGTTGACATTTATCCTCCATATTTACAGCATCATTTATGGTTAAAGGCACAGGAAATGTGGAAGACTAGAAGTACAAGTTTCTGATGAAGGCTCTAAGAGATTGCTGCCACCACGTCCCCTAGGTTCCCAAAGGAAAAGAATCTAGTGAATATAAGCAAAGTTGACAACATTTGATTTGCTGTGTTTAGGATCCTTAGCTGAGATGAACATGGCTCACACCTCTCAAAACAAACTAAATCTAAAGGCGATGGTTGCAAACATAAGCATGGGGAAAAAATTGATGTTGGTGTCTAGCTCATTTCATTTGAACTTCAAACTTTCTCTTCTCAGCAGGACCCTGGCTACAAGTGAGAGGAATCACACTCTGAGTAGCTTAAGCGGAACAGTGAATTTATTGACAGGCCGAAAAGTCCAGAGTGAGATCTGATTTCAGCCATGGCTAGACCGAGGGGCTCGACACTTTCCTTTGCTGCTTGATTCTCCTCCAAACAGCATCTCTTGTAAATGGGCAAGACAGCCAAAGCGTACCCCATCCGGCACCTTAAAGACCCGTGTCAAACCAGCTTAACCTCAGCTGAAAAATGGTTTCTTCCTGTTTGATTTGCAGAGAATTCCTAATGGAGAATCTGATTGGTGTGAATTGGGTTGTGTGTCTATCTCCACACAAGAGTGCAGGGAAATGGGACAATCCATTTTGAACCCAAACGTGAAATCAGTGCCCCACAAGAAAGCAGGGTATTTTATTTTTAACCAAAATAAACGGAAAGGATTACTGGGCGCCTCACAACAGCAGATCCCCTTGCATTCACTGTGGACTGTCCAGCATATATGCACCCCCCATCTTTTTTCTTACGTATATACTTTTAAAAACATAATACATAGTAACTCATAGAGACTCTTATAGAAACATACACATCCCTTCTCTAATGTTCAAATTCTGCATTTATTTCCAAGTTCGGGATTTCTCCAGTTCGTCTTCATTTGACCTCTGGGCAGGACATGGCTCCCTGTGATATGGTCAACCACAGCTAGTGACCTGATCCCCATTTTAGACTCTGTTACTTGCAACACAACCATTTATGACACCAGGATTCGAACTACAAGTGACAAGTCCAGTCCGAGAGTATGCTCTTTGTCCTCAATCGATGTTATCAGAGCTTCATCTCTTTGACAGGCTCTCCCCATACGGTGGGAATCAGGCTGTTAATACTGCATATCTCGCATCTTAATAGTATTGAAGTCTCAGTAGCAAAGGAGTTGAGGATTACATGAGATTATGCTCCCAAGGAGCTGACCACAGGGCCCAGCACATAGAAAGTACCCGAGAAATCATGGCTTTTTATATTGCAATCTTATTGTTCTTTCACCACAGTTACACCATTCCCTGACAGCTTCTGCCAGGTAAGTCTTGGGATTGCTCGATGTGTGTCACGTGATCACCCTTGCGTAGGAGGGCAGGGAGGTGGAATCACACTCCCTCTCAATCAAACCTAGAGAATGGGCTATCCCAGGCTGAACGGGCTCTCTTTCCAGAGAAGGGAATAACATGGGCCAGGCCAGCAAGAAAACACATGGCCACTACAATTCCCTTATCAACTACCTGGCTCACTTCTTGACTTTTTTTTTTTCTTGCTAAAGATCCTTAAACTTGTGCAAATTTGTAAAAGTTTTCTGATTTCCAAGTTCTAAGCTCTGGGTAACTGACCTCAGTTGGGTTTTTAAAGACCTGACTATTTAAGAATATCAGTGATATTGGTAACACTGTAAAATCACTAGATTCAGAGATTTCATGGGATTAAGGTGTGTTTCCAAGTATGCAAGTTTCAGCTAAATTATATATTGAAGTACTGTTATTTAAAAGCTGATTTAGAAGTCATTTTCAGATAGAGGCAGTCATCTGACTTACTTAAGAGCTAATACCATTTTTACAGGTAAAATGAATATAGGTAACATGATCTATACATGTATTCTACTGTCTGTTTCCAGGACTTTATTTTATGAGTTACTTAAACTACCATACTGCAAGGAAGAGGGGAAAAACAATGGTGTTGTGAAGATATCTGCTCTAAGCATAATAAAACAGGTGCACCTTAATAGGCCTACCAGGAATGTTTGAGCTCTTAGCATCTTTTAAACGCTTCTGCTGAGAAACCGTGTTTTCATAACAAGGTCGTGAGTATTAAAGCTGTGATACTTCTTTCTGGGATTACTATAATTTACAAAAACAATAAAAACCTGCGAGAAACATTTATGTATTTTTAAATGTTGTAATCTAGGGATCCCACTGATATTTGCGGTGAAAGATTTGCCCAGGGCTGCATAACCCTGCTTGTACATTGCCAGGACTGCAATCTGTTTTATGACAAAACAGATTCATTTATCTCCAAATAAATAAATTACTTTTGTGAACATTTAGAAACATTTGCATAATTAGGCTGTAAGATCTTAGCAGTCTTTTTCATAATAATTAAACTAATCTAATCTTGGACAGGGTAAACAGACTTACTGGGATGAGAGCAGCCTTCAGGCAAGGAACTTACCGCAGAACTGTAAGGCTGATGATGTTTGTTAATTATGCAGAGCTTTACTCCCCAGTAATAGCAGCGTTTGTATCGCCTGAAGCTTAGACAGCTACTCCCAAGTACATAAAATTAGACTCTGCTTTTTTGACATTCTCCTAAAAAAAAAACAAAGAAGATACTACAAAATGATTATATGCTTCCAACCAGGAGGGTGTTAGCTTTCCAGGGGTGGATCCAGGATCTGCACGCAATTGGCCTGTTCCTCAGTCACGTGACCTTGATTATCTTTGGATCTGGAGCCTTCCACACTGGATCCAGATCCCTAGAGCTGAGGCTTGGTAGGAGAGCAGCAAAACAAAGGTTACGGTCAGTCCTGGGAACTGCCTGGAATCCCAAATTTGCAAAAAAGGCACTTTAGTACATAATTCAATTTTAAAAAGGCCTATTTTATTTACAATTATCAAGAGGCAACATTGTAAAAGAATATGTCAACTGAAAATGAATGTTTTGCAAAATTTGAGTGCTTTTACTAAACACTACGAGTCTCTGAGTTTATGAGACAGTCTGTGGGACAGATTGGCTCATGTTTCAATGATGGCTTTGCTGGAGGGAATTACTGTTTGTCTTTCTGGTTATGACTAGAATATTTACCTTACAAATGCAAAGCTTAAAAATAATCTGTCAGGGTCCAGCCCGGTGGTTGAGTTCGTGCGCTCCTCTTTGGTGGCCTGGAGTTTGCCAGTTCGGATCCCCACTATGGGCCTACTCACAGTTCATCAAGCCATGCTGTTGGCGGCATCCCACATGCAAAATAGACGAAGATTGGCACTGATGTTAGTTCCAGAAAAACCTTCCTTGAGCAAAAAGAGGAAGATTGGCAATAGAAGTTAGCTCAGGGCCAATCTTCCTCACACACACAAAAAAATTTCAAACAGATCAGAGAAATTTCACCAAATTAATTGACAAAAATTTCATGTAATACTT
Source organism: Equus quagga (assembly GCF_021613505.1). Classification (NCBI taxonomy): domain Eukaryota; kingdom Metazoa; phylum Chordata; class Mammalia; order Perissodactyla; family Equidae; genus Equus; species Equus quagga. Next base: position 179,976,728 of record NC_060267.1, on the reverse strand, counting down.
ATTGTAGCCCCCGTTGCAAATAGCTTTTCAAAAAAATTCTAAATAACTGATGTTTTCAAAACCAAGTCCTGAAAACATTAGCGAATTAAAAATTTATAAGTAGAGTAAATGTTCATTGGGGCCACAAGTGACACAGTAATATTTAACACATTTATTCTTGTTCGTATAAAATGTTAAATAAATGAGGTTTCAATAACACTAGTCATCAGACAAGTGATGGTATTATCTGCCCTTTACATGTTATCTCTCATTTTTGTCTATAATTTATTCATTTATGGACAATAGATTTCATTTTCACTTGCATTTAGATGGGCTCCTAGAATGATTATCTATTCTTGAAATGTTCAGACCTCACAGTGCATTTAATTAAGACATTGCAAGCCCTTTCTCCATGGGAAGAGATTTGTGATGTCACAAGCATGGGGATATGAGACTGACAACCAGGAACTAGGAATTAACGATGAAAAAAAGTGCCATGGAAATTCTGTTTGGGGGGGAGAGCGGGAAAGACAAGGAAAAGGAAGCAACTCGTCAGCCTTCCTCCAAGAAACTTTCCTACAATGAGTGGAAACAATGGTTTCTGCTCAGTCCTTTATAAATTGTTTGTCTTATCTCATATATTCTATTAAGAATATATTTTCCCTCTGACACTTAGAATTTCCCTTTTGCTACTTATAGGAATCACAGATATAATAGAGTATATGACCTGTTTTCTTTTTCTTTTAATTAAATGAGTATTGACATAAAATTAAGATTAAAATCGCAACTAATCTTTTTCTAATAACTTTATCATCTGTCTACAATTGCAATTTTTTTGTACTCTTAAAAATACTAATTTGCTACCTTGTTTATTAGCAGTGGCAGATGGCCTTTCATTAAAAAAGTGTATCATATTTTTGTAGAAGTGAAGGTAACTGAGGCATAGAGAAATTTGTTTGCCTGCCTCTGTTATGGAAGAGGACCGGAAATGAGACTCAGGGCTGCTTAATTCCACAGCCTAGGCTCCCCGTTTTACTGCCCTTTTATTGATGGGGATGGTAGCCATTTTCTTCTGAATTGTTTTTCAACCTAATAGTTGGTTAAAATAATAGCTATCTCCAAATTTTTTTTGATCTCATATTTCTATTAATTAAAAGTAAAAAAAAAATAGTATAAGTTTTTAGGTGCGTACACTACTGTCACTATGATCAATAATATATGTTTCATTTTAAGAATTAGTTTTGTTTTGTTTTTTATTTATTTATTTTTTGCTGAGGAGAGTTACCCTGAGCTAACATCTGTGCCAGTCTTCCTCTATTTTGTATGTGGGTTGCTGCCACAGCATGGCTTGATGAACGGTGTGTAGCTCCACACCCGGGATCTGAACCCAGGCTGCTGAAGCAGAATTCGCCAAACCTAACCACTAGGACACAGGGCCAATCCCTAAGAATTTGAATTTTAAGAATCCTTTGAAAAAAAAGAGACAACAAATTTAATAACCTCTTTGCTCTCACTTTCTCCTCACCTTCCCCCTAAAATTAGGAACTTATATATCTGGGCTACTGAGAGTTGGGAGACAATTCTCAACGGGTCTCCCCCGTTTCCACACATTGTATGAGCAGAGGCACCATCTTCTGTTTGGGACTGTCTTTTCAAGGATGTTTGCATAGTGAATCACCTTGGAAGATAGAGACAGTGTTTCTTTCTGGAGCAGAGGGCAGGTTTGCTGCTGCCCAGTATAATAAAGATAATGTCTACCTCCAGGCCAAAGGTCAAGCAGTTTTGTTCACAGTCTATTATAAAAGACCGGGGCTTCCCAAGCTCGGGCTTCCTCAGCTGTGATACAAACCCACTGAATATGTAGCCTTTCCCTGGGCTGCTCAACCTCACCTCAAAGGGACTTGGGGAGCAAGAGGGGACGGATGCAAACATGAAGCTTATGCTGCCTGCTCTACCCTAAGTCATAAAATCCTTTGTCTGTGAACCAGGAACCTCATGTCTTCTGGCAGCGTCTATAAAATTTTGGCAGGCTAACTCTTCAGGTTGCAAGTCCAGGAGACACATCATACTCTTCACGGTTTTTGACTTGACCCAAGAACCAATAAATTTTACATTTCTAATTAATTTGGCTTGAAGATTGATAACTTTAAACTTTGGAGTCCAAATGTGTACACAACACCCTTGTAAATAACATCAATCTTCATAAAAACCATCAACGGCATTTGGGATCGGCTCAGTGGTATCGCAGTTAAATGCACATGTTTCCCTTCTGCAGCCCAGGGTTCGCTGGTTCAGATCCCAGACATCGACGTACATGTTGCTCATCAAGCCATGCTGTGGTAGGCATCCCACATATAAAGCAGAGGAAGATGGGCACCGATGTTAGCTTAGGGCCAATCTTCCTGAGTAAAGGGAGGAGGATTGGCAGCAGATGTTAGCTCAGGGCTAATCTTCCTCAAAAAAAAAAACATATCACAAAAAGAAAACCCCATGAAAGGCATTTAATGAGCATAGAAAAAAACTCGTGGGCTATGAGACCTTATACAAGTGTAGATCTGAAAACTGAGTCCCTATTAGAAAGATAGATCTGGATATTTTATTTATTGTAACCAATTTTTACTCTAAGTTTTCTGTAATATGTTTTCTTTTAAACCAAATATCTTGAAGTAAATCTCAGCCTTCAATTTCATCATAAAAGCTATTAACTTTTAGCACTGTTTAAAAATGAAATTTCTTAGTAAATAAACTTTGTCACAAGAGAAAAAACTGACTTTTCACAAATACTGTTAAACATAGGCTCGCAATCTCTCATTCCAACCAGGACTTATTAGCCAAGACTAAAACATACATATGAATATCAGAAACAAAATTCTAACCTAAAAAAGGGTTAGAATTTTTGTAAAACAAATATGTAAGGGTTAAGATCTGTCTCTACAATACCATAATTTGCTAATTTGCAAGATAATATATGCAGGGAGAGCAAAATTTATTTTTACGAATAATTGAAGTAAATCCAGTTTTCGAATAGTTTTTTATATAATTTTGAGGTTTTGGGCCAATTCTTGTCCTTTCTGATGAGATCACCATTGCTCGCCTTGTAAGATGGCTGATGAAGGCTCTTGGTAGCTCTGCTTTTGTCTCTTTGCCCGCACTTGACTTATTAGTATAATTGTCAGTTTTTAAATTCAGTGTCCACTACGTGGGTAAGTGCAGTCAAAATTAGCTGCTGCAGCTCATATCATAAATCCGCATACTCAGGCAAAACACACTGCAGAATGATGCGGTGTGCTAAAAGCAGACAGGAGTGAGCCTTCCTACCCACGCCTGCCGACCCTGGTGTTCTCTTTGCCCCACACTCATTTCTTACCTTACGAAAAGGACACACGCCCATGCCATAGAAACTGAGTCACAGGGTCAGGGACAATTGAAATATTAAGTAATAATAAAGTTTAATTTCTTTCTTATATTAAATAAAAATGAATACGAAAAGAAGGTCTCATATTTTCTTCCCGTCACCCAATGGATTATGTCTTATGCACTGTGGCTCTGCACCTTATCTGGAAACCACTAAAACTGTGCCAGTTTATTTATACTTGGATTCATTATCTGCCCTTTCTTCCTTTTCTTTACCACGTTGAAATACATTTGCAAGGCCCTTACTCCTTCTGAGGCCCCAAGACTTACAAGGCAGTCTTACCAGGGGAGGATGAGAGAAGTCAAGATATTTCTCCCCTTCTTTCTGCTTCCTTTGGGGTCCCTGCAGGGGCCAAGTTCTCTCTGTGCGTCTGTATCCTATTGGGCAGCTGCTGCCTCCTTAGTTCTACCTCCTGGCAGAGGCCCCCTTGCTTCCGGCCCTGGTAGTCATCCATGCGTTAGCCTGCTTCTGCCTTCTGGGTACCCCACGTCTTCCCAGTGTCCTCCAGCCTGAGGAGTGCTAGTGACTTTTAGCTGTTGCTAGTCTCTGAGTTGTTTTTCAGCCTGCATTAACAATCCTTCATATTAAAGTGCGTCTTCATAAGATTTAGAGTAGTTTCTGTTTTTCTGACTGGTCCATGGGTAATAAGACAGGGTATATTAATTAAAGATTATTCCATGTCTAGCAGATCTGTTTATCTAACATGGTAAATCCATGAAGAGAACATGACCAGCTGAATTGAAGATGAAAATGTTTTTAAGGATATGGAAATGAGTGTAGGAAACAAATTACTCTCTACTGAGATGACCAAATTCCTTGACCGTTTAGATAAGATCCCGCTCTGACGCCAAACCAGGAGAGGCAACCAAAGTCTCTCCACTATCAAAGCATTGTTCCCAAAGACGGAATAATGCCATGATTCCACTCCCCTTCCCACAACCTGAGAGATCTCAAACTAAATAAAGTACCAACAGACAGGACTCTTCTGGAACATGAGCCACCAATATTGTACAAAACACACTGGCCATCTCATGTATGTGAATTAAAGAAAAAGCCAAGAGTGAGAAAAGCAGAAAATAATTGAGCAACATGTGACCATAATACTGAGTGAAAAATGAAGGTTGTAATTTATGGATAACCCAAATAGCTGTGCCTTATTTGTTTTAAAAGGTATAGCAGAGCATTTATCGATGAGACTCCCATGGATGACTCTTTAAATGTAGAGATGACTGTGTCAGTCAGAGGATCACCAACTCTGTAGATGTTCTAACCAGAACTCTGCTCTTGACTCACCTCTGTTTAATTTCTTCCTCGGCATGTGGTCAAGGCAGTAACTGTGTATGGCTGTGTGACATATGTCTCTTGTGATCTTCATTAAAATCAGGGTAAGGTGATGGCATATTGAATGTATGAGGAACAACTTCGCTCTGGCATCATGGTAAAGCTCTTCAATACATTCATCCTGACATTTTACTTGTGGGTCATCTATGTGCCACGCAGTGTCCTATGTGCTGGAAATATAAGGAAGGAGGAAACAGAATCTTGACTCTTAAGCTCCCGGCACAGTGAGAAACACTCTCAGCCTAGTAAACATACGTTGCATTATTCAGTTGGCTGCCCAATTTCTTTCTGTGATTCTAATGTTCTCCAATCCTGAGACTTACATGCCATAGCAGATATGCTATATTTGCTTCTCTTAAAAGGAACGTTATTCCCCCAGTGTAAAATTACCTCGCAATTTGTGTCTTGCTTCTGAATGGGCAACATCTCCGAAAATGTCAATGTTTCCATTGTTCTGAAGGTACAACATTATATCTTGTAGCTGTTTGACAAAGCCATTAGCACTGCAACTTGGTACACGTTTGTTTCAGTATTGGTTTTGATTCTAGAGTCTTTTTAGCAAGACTGGAGAGATTTTCAAACTATCCCTAGCTTGTACCAATATAAAATTATTCCTTCTTATGGACGAAGATTCCAAAAGAAACATTATTCTACTTTATCTGATGCTTGATTTTCTCAGAGAATATCCTGGCAAACTGGCAGTCTGGCCCAATACTCTCTATTCCATCTATAAAACATACCAACCAAATCCTCTCTATTCTGATAGGTTATTCTCAAGCTGCACCTGCATTTCTGTCCCTACTAATTGAGTGTGTGAGTCATATGTGCATGTTTCCAAGCCCGTATGTGTCTATTGTGCTCTTATAATAGTTACAAAATGTAATTAATCATTATATAAATGAAAAATACATATCAAAACACTTGTTGTTTCTATGAAAACTAATTAGAAAGCCCTGGAAAGACTTCATAAACATGAATGGCTAAACATTTTTCTTTGGAATAAGATAGATTGAAGACAAGATTATTTTGTTGAGGGGAGGGTACAGGATTACAAAAGTCTAAAAGGATTCTGCACTCAGATTTTGTATAAGCATTTCCAAGTTCTTACTTTGAAAGTGTTTTAAAGTTGTTAAAGAAAACGTTAGACTGATCACCAAATCTGTCCTTGGAGGAAAGACCTTGGTTCCAAACCAAAAGAGTAGTGAATAAAGGTATATTTGCAACTTTTTAATTGAGGTAAAATATTTAAGATTTATTTAACTGAGTTTCAAATAACCAAGTAGGCATTGGGCTAGATTTTGTGAGGTAACCAGACTGTCACTGCAGCTCTCCAGCTGGGTGTATTTCCTCTTTACTTCCCAGACAACTTTATGCTCTTTAAGAGCATGTTTATTTCACCTTGGAATCCAGTATTTTGCGTGTAATGGCCATTTAATAAATGTTTGTTGAATGAAGGGGCCACTAGTTTCAACCAATGTCTTAGGGATCGGGTCACCAGCACTTTAGGGAAACCTAAAGAAAGCTCACTTTTGGCAAATTGGTTTAGCACTGTTTGGTGTAACCTTGCAGACATTGGTTTATATGTTATTAATTGCCTTCAATTCTCTTTTTCTCCTCTCTCAATCTCTTCAGATTGAACATCTTCACTTTTGTGCTAAATTAAAGGTTAAACTGGAAATGAAATCCTTGAAGATATGCTTTGTCAAACATAATAATATTAGTAATACAAAAACACAACTTATCTGAGATGTTTGTTATAAAATCTTCAAGTGCGATTTCACTTACTCCAATATCTGCCATCGCCCCTCATGGAATCAGCAAATGAACTTTCTAAAAGGACTTGGTTTTTGCAAGGTTCCCACATATTAGTTCACTCAAAAGAAATGAAAGCCTTGGAAAGCACGCCCCTGAGTACAGCCTGCTAATCAAAACGCACTTCCTGGCACTTTTCCTCTGGTCACCCAAGGGAAAATATGTCTGCCACTCCACAGCAAGCGTAAAATTTTACTCTGACTTGCAGGCAAAACGCTAATATAATTGACACGTACTACTAATCAGATGAGTATAACACATGATAATATCTTTCCCTCTGTGACCAAGAGTGACACGCTTCAGTGGCATCGCAGCAGGCACAAGGCTGCCCTCTTTATATGCACATAGGTGTTCAAGTAATGCATTTTGAACACCACCACGAGGCACTCTCTCCATATGTGGTTAAATAATTGAAGCCACTGCCATGTGAGTCGCTGGCCACCACATCTGTATATTTCTCTAGGTTGCAATCAGCACCAGATGTTCTACCAGATGATGGTTTATGATGCCACGAGGTATTTCTGACAATCCTAGTGGGGATGCAGGCCCTCTGTTACCTTCGTCCTGCAGCATGACAGTGAGCACCAAGAGGTGACAGCACGATGATCAAAGAGACACTCCCCTGAAGATCTCCACCTACCCTCACCATGTAGACAGACACACAGGCCAAGAAGTGTACCTTCCTCCCGAGACCACAGAAGTTGCTAGAGTTAATAAAGGCCTCTAATATCGTACCATTCTGCAAAATCCTTATAATTGAACTGCCTGTTACACCTTACGTGCTAGCCTTAATTTTACAGTGACTATTTGATTTATTGCTGGGGAATTTTCACTCAGAATATACTTCTACAATTTTATTAATTCTTATGTCTGTATGTTTTTATAAGTAAATATATGACTTACCTTACCTCACTCCAAGTAACTTCCTTTTGAAAAATAGTTTCTTTAAATCATTCATTCCATAAATATTTCTTGAGCATTCTTACGTAGCAGACATTGCTCTAGGTACTGAGGATACAACAGTAAATAAGACAGATGCAATCCATGTCCTCATATAGTTAAAATTAAAGCAAGAGCAATTACATTCTCCTGGAGGAGCTATGTTCTATTGAGGAAATGCATTCCAATCATTTATTGGAAAATTAACGCTCATGTATTGTAGGAGAGTAGCAAGCAAATGAGACGTGACTGAGGAGGGTGAGCAGGGCTCCTTCCTGCACAGGATGATGAGCTGGGTTTTCAAGGCAGTGGCTCCAGGAGCCAGAATGAGGTTGGCTGCGGTGGTGTTGGCCTGCTGGGTCCCTCTCAGTGCTGGAGGAAAGGGACAGCTGCCAGAACTGTGGAGACAGCCTCTGTTCTTGTGCTTCTCCTTCAAGGAGTCTAAGCCCTCCACGTCTGCCAGAGTCCCTGAAGGCCGGAGATACGTGTGGGCCTTAGTGATACGCCACGAGCAGCCCGAGGCTGGGTGACTCCAGTGAGTGAGCATGCCCCTGACCACTGCCTCAGACCACAGCAGGAGCCTTTCCCACGTGTACCTTCTCCCCAGAGTCCAAATGAGATTGACTAAAGTGACGTACACCTTGAGTGGACATCTCAGCTCTTCCCTGTCCAACTCCATTGAGTTCACTGGCTCCAGCTCCTCTGTGCCAGGATGAACTTGGCCCACAAATCCCAGAAGAGGGAAGTCCCTGGCTGGTCAAAGCCCTTCAACTTTCCTGACTTGCAGTAACCAGGGAAGGCAGGAATGGCTAGAGGGCAGCGGCAAGCTGGGTTTGGCATTCCTTTCCTGTCCGGGTGCGTGGCGTCTACCAGGCCAGATTGCTGACAGTGAGCCTTCAGTGATGGGCCCGGCAGGCCCTGCTGTGTTTCTGCTGACGATAAGTTAGGAGACTGTTTGCCTCTCGGGATGATAGAGTTGTAGGATCTGACTGACTGAGAGTGACCCCAGGCTAGGAACTGATGAGAGTTGTACTTAGAGGAAGAAGTGCTTCTCCAAATAGGAGAGAAGTTTCAAAGGGTGCTTGGTAGAGAATGGGTTAACGACTGGTGCAACTAGTCAGATGGTTTTCTGGTTAAGATGGAGAAAAATCCTTGCAGCCCAATCCCCACAATATCATGCAGAACACGCAGAGGACCCCATCCCTAGGCTGCAGGAGCTCATGATTAAAGGAGTTCCTTTGCACTTTACAGTCCTCAACCTAAAGGGCTGACACAGGGAAGAGATGCCTTCCTAACACCGTTTACCCCTTTGGGTTCCCTTTTTCTTTGAAGCATTTATTTATTACCTTGTTCCTGGGAACATGTGGCATAAGGAACGGAATTCAGAGGAACAGGGGCTGCTTCTGCCTGTGACAGAGCCTGGAGTGATGGGCTGTCCGAGATCCAGGACCAGGAGTTTGAGACATCTCTATATCTCCATCTGTGAAGCAGAGTAGCAACCTGGGGAGAGGTGGGGGCTGCCCTGGGCCTGCATTTTCCTGACCCAACAAGTCTAGGGCTTAGCTACAGTTACTTGGCCACGGCCACAGTGGAGCATCCTGGGGTCAGCAAGGAGTTACTGTACACTCTTCCTTGGTCTCCTCCATCCTGCTCCATTAGAGAAGAAAGTTCTAATACTTTCTGGAACACTAGTGCTTTTTACTAGAGAGGAAATAAAAGGGTCTCCATATCTAAGGAGAAATAATAATCCTTCCTAGGTTTATTTATTTATAAATTTATTTGCCTCATTGCTTTTTTTTGTGCTAGGAAAGAGTCACCCTGAGCTAAATATCTGTTGTCAATCTTCCTCTCTCTCTCTTTTCCCCCCTCCCCAAAGCCCCAGGATCTAGTTGTGTATTCTAGTTGTAAGTCCTTCTAGTTCTTCTATGTGAGTCACCGCCACAGCATGGCTACTGACAGACGAATGGTGTGGTTCTGTACCCAGGAACCGAACCCAGGCTGCCGAAGCAGAGCCTGCCAAACTTTAACCACTAGGAAATCTGGCTCTCATTGTTTTTTTTAATGCCACTGGAAATAAAACTCTATTGGCAATCTTAACCACATTGTGATTTTAATCACTATCTAAAAACACTTCTTTTTCAATCTATGCCTCTAGTTCAGATCTCTCCCTTGAGCTCAGCCTCATTTTTCTCCCCTCAATACATCCCCAGTCATGATCCCATAGACACATTTGGTCAACACGGCCCCAAAGCAATTCATCATTTTCCTCCTAAACTTTGCTCTTCTTCTCATGTTCTCTTCTTCTATTGCTGACAGTACCATCTACCAAGGACACAGGCAGGAGCCCGGTAAATTGCAATATGCCAACCCATAATATGCCACTTTGGCTCAGGATGACTTTGAGCTGAATGCAATCGAGAAACAGCAGACACAGGAAGAACTCTTTGCCCTCTCTCTTTCTGCTTAAAAACAGGTTGCAAATTTCCCTTTTATAAAGGAAATTTCCATTTGTAAAGGTGCCCCCACTCCCATACCAGGAAGAGGAGAATGATTCTTATTAATCACAGACTCTTTTTTTTTTCTTTTGAGGAAGTTTAGCTCTGAGCTAACATCTGCTGCCAATTCCCCTCTTTTTGCTGACGAACACTGGCCGTGAGCTAGCACCCGTGCCCACCTTCCTCTATTTTATATGTGGGATGCCTACCACAGCATGGCTTGCCAAGCAGTGCCATGTCTGCACCAGGGATCCGAACCAGCAAACTCCAGACCGCCAAAGCAGAAAGTGCGAACTTAACCGCTGCACCACTGGGCCAGCCCCTAATCATAGACTCTTAATCAGAGTCAACTCATCATCTGAGAAAGATGAGTTTGCATAATAAATCTTACTAAACAACCCTTATCTACCATACATTTCCTAATCACCTTCCTGCAGTCTCCTCCCCTAGGAGCCCAAACCCCACCTTTCCTCTGTCTAGTCAGTTCACAATTTATTGCTCTTCATTAAAGTGGTATCTAAGACCCTGGGGTCTAATTGCCTCTTTGAGTTTTCACTTCTGTACACATAAAATAAAAAATAAAATTTGTATGCCTTTTCTCCTGTTAATCTGTCTTTTGTAATCTTAATTGGCAGGCTCCAGAAAAACAATCTAAGGGGGTAGAAGAAATGTTTTTCCTCCCTACACCAGCAAGAATCCTGGATTCCTGTCCCCACTTTCTTCAACCAATGGATCACTAATTTCTTTATGTAGAAGGAACCAACCCTACTGATACCTTATTCCGGACTTCTAGCCCCCAGAACTATAGGACCATAAATTCCTGTTGTTTAAGCAACCCAGTTTGTGGTACTTTGTAAAGCAGCTCCAGCAAGCTGATACACGCCCAATGTCACTTCTGACTTAGTGCTTTGGCACCAGCTGTTCTGTAAGCACAGGCTGTACAGGACCAGTTCAGCTGACCCTATTAACAGAGTAACTAAGAGTGGTTTTTCAGGAACTGAGACCCCTTGTCCAGTCCAGGCTGGTTGAGACCACCAACCCATCAACTGGGCCTGTACAAATGCTCCACAAGTGACCTTTTTGATGTCAAGGAGCTAAAAACTCCACCCTCACATCATGGTAATGCCACCATTTTGTCAACATACATCCTATGAAGAGCCATGAAGCTTGACTACGCATGTGCAGATCATCAATTACCTCACCTCTCCTCACCTCCAATCATCTATCTCCAAACTTCAGACATCTCTGTCCTTCATCCCATAAATTATTTCCCAAGCCCTGGATGGGGAGACAGATCTGAGAGCATATGCCTCTGTCTCCTGGCAGATCAAGCTCATATAATAAAGCTGATTTCTTTTCCCAAAAGCTGATACCATAATAATTGACTTTTTCATGTGCATCTGGCAAGAGAACCCCAATTTTGTGCAGCGACATTCCTATGCTTAGAATGTTTTCCCACCTGATCTCTCCATTCCTGGTCCCTTCTCAGTTTTCAGATCTTAGCTGAAGAGTCCCTGCTCACAGAGGCCTTCCAGCACTACCTAATCTAGAGAAGCCTCACTAGTTACTTTCTATCATGAATTTGCTTTCATCTTCTGCACAGCATTTACTACTCTCTGGTATTTTACTTGCAGATTTAATTGTGTGTTTATTTTCTGCATCCCCCACTAGAATGTAACCTTCATTGGTGAAGAAGTTTGGGACATACTACCCGCAAATATACAGCTTTGGTGTGTTGATGATTTTGAGCTGAAGTCCCTTAAAAACAACAAATGCAAGGAGAGGCTTTCTCTGAACTCCCCTTATCTACCTAAAGACAGCTCCTCCAGAAGGAACTCGGTTTTCGTAGATCTCTCCCTGGGATTTTGATCAACCAGGGAAGGTGGACTCTTACCACAGGAGAGGAGATGAGAGGACCACATCATAACCAGACAAACTTTGTCACAAACTATTATATCTCCCATTGTTACCACACAAAATTGGGGTTCTCTTGCCTGATACAAAAAAGCCAATTATTATGGCCTCAGCTTTGGGAAAAGAAATCAGTTTTATTTTGTGAGCTTGACCTGCCAGGAGACAGAGGCATATGCTCTCAGATCTGTCTCCCCATCCAGGGCTTGGGAAACAATTTATGGGATGAAGGACAGAGATGTCTGAAGTTTGGAGATAGATGATTGGAAGTAAGGAGAGGTGAGGTAATTGATGATCAGTGCAAGTGTAGTCAAGCTTCATGGCTCCACATAGGACGTATGTTCACAAAATGGTGGCATTACCATGATGTGAGGATGGAGTTTTTATCTCCTTGACATCAAAAAGGTCATTTGTGGAGCATTTGTACAGGCCCAGTTGATGGGTTGGTGGTCTCCACTGGCTTGCACTGGACAAGGGGTATCAGTTCCTGAAAAACCACTCTCAATGATTGTTGGTAAGATGGGGTCAGTTGGACTGGTCCTGGAGGGCGTGTGGTTACACTACCTGTTCTTCTAACGGCCCCTGTATCTTTCCTAAAAACCATTTACTCTCCCCAAAGAGGCCTACATCCCTTGTCCCCTTCTCTGTTAAGCTCTCAAATTTCACTGTTTTTTGGGTATTCACTCTTTTTTCCATGATGCCCTAGTGCACATAATATTAAAAATTAAATTTGTATACCTTTTTTCTTGTTGATCTGTCTGTTGTGAGTTTATTTCACAGACCCAACTATCAAACCTAGGAGGGTAGAGGGAAAGTCTTTCCTCCCCTACACTGCGGAACAGGAAGCTTTTCTGTCCCGTTCACTGCTGAATCCCCAAGACCAAAGATACGTCAGATGCTCAGTAAATATATGTTAAATGAGGAAATGTGGCATAAGTGAGTGTGAGTTAAAATGAAAGAATAGTTTATGTTGTTAAGATTTTGAGTGTTTGGTGCACTCAGGTGAACAAGCTGAGTTATGCTATCCTGCTCTACCTTTTAATATGTGAAGTTAATTAACTTTCTCCGCTTCTGCTACTTTTTCTATAAAATAGAGAAACTGACAGTGCCTACCTATAAGGTTGTTTTGAGAATTTATGAGAAGAGATGTGAAAAGCATTTAGAACTGTGCCAGGTAAATAGCAAATATTCACTGAGTGTTAATTTTTTTTACGACACTGTGGATTAGTTAAAAGAAAAAAAAAAGCTTTTCTCTCTCTTCCTGCCAGATCTAGACTCAACAGTGACTTGCTGCAGTGGGATAATAGTAGCTCCCAAAGGAATGTCTGCATCCTACTCTCCGGAACCTGTGAACGTTGTCTTATTGGGAAAAAAGGTCTTTGCAGATACGATTAAGTTAAGCATCTTGAGATGGAGAGACTGCCCTAGAATACCCAGGTAGACCCTGATTCCAATGACATGTGCCCTTATAAGAGCGAGGCAGAGGGAAATTTGATACATGCACATAAGGAAGAAGGTGATATGGAGACAGGGGTGGAGACTGGAGTGATAACAGCCAGGGAAGAGCTTTCTTGCAGAAGCTGGAACAGACAGGCGATGGATCCTCCCTTAGAGCCTCCAGAGGAAGCACTGTCCTTTTGGCTTTGAACTCCTGGCCTCCAGAGCTATGAAAGAATAAACTCATGTTGTTTTAGGCCATCCAGTACACAGTAATTGTGTCACAGAAAATTAGGACATTTGCCCCATCAGTTAATATTGCGAAGCAGCGAATGAACCCATCTGTGTCTGCTGATCAGAACATCTTTTCACCTGGGAAAAGACTGCCTGATTTGTTAGGGATGCTGCAGTCCCCTCCTCTCCTCTACTGTCAGTACCTTCGTTCATCCGTTTGTTGGCTGCGTCAATATTCAGTGTTCTCTAGTTCTCCATTTCCATTCTCTTAACCATCACAGAGATGAATCTTGACTAGCCAACCAGTTTCAACTTTTTGAGGGGTTGGCCTTCTCTCTCTCTCTCTCTCTCTCTCTCATCTGTTTTGTACGGATAGCCTTTAATTTTGCTCTCAGAAGGGTCCCTTTGTAGCAGGTGATAGGTAAGTGCCTCGTTTCAGTTTCCTATAGCCTGACCAAAATCATAAAAGTGCTTTGTAGTTGGTTGGCCTTCTTACTGTCTTCTTTGGAATACTCTGTAAGATTACCCCAGGCTATGAATCCAGTAAATCCATAGTCACCAAGAACTCTTCACTTTCTTTCATACCACGTATCATCAGAGGCAGGTGGCCCCCTCTCTTACAATTCCCTAAATTACACTAAGTACTCCATTTTGACACACCCCATTTTTGCTTAAACCTTCAATTTCTTAAATCAGGTTATTATCTGCCAAATGCAGGTCCTATGAGACCAGCAATGAATTGTCTGAGGTTAAAGAAAACTTTACTCATTGAACCAATAGACTGAAACACTAAAGTGAATATGAGTTAATAATTGAGGATAATTATTGGCACCACGGATAAGGAACTTCTTCAAAATTATTAACAGATAAGTAAATGCACCATGGGGAGTCTAAGCTGATTCTTTTAAAGAGAAAGAATGGTAAAACAGAAAGCTTAGATTTTGGAGTTGGCAAGACCTAAGTTTAAAATGGGGCTCAATTGATTATCTCTACACAATGTTTGGATAACCTTTCTTGTTAATAAAATCAAGGTGAAAATAACCATTTTTCAGTTGAAACTTCAGAAATAGGTTGCAAAATTTCCAATAAAGTGCCTAATATATTGTAGGCACTCTGTTAGTATTACAACTAGTGATTTTTAGGGCTATATACATATTGGTTTTGCTGTATAATAAACTACTCCAATATTATGTTGTTAAAACAAAAAAAAATGATTTCCCATGTTGTCATGGGTTGGCTGGGCATTTCTTCTGGTCTGGGCAGGCTCAGTTGGGTCTGGATGATCTAGGACCTTAACTGGAATGGTTAGGATGCTGGGGTTTTCCTCTCCACATGGTCTCTCATCCTCTAGCAGGCTAGCCTGGGCTTGTTGAGATGGTGAGAATGCTCCATAGCAAATACTGTTCATATGTCTCCTAACATTTCATTGACCAGAGCAAGTTACAAGGTCAAGCTCAGACTTAAGACGTAGAGGAAAAGACTCCATCTCTTGATGGGAAAAGCTGCAAAGTCACCCTGCAAAGGGTATGTGTAGAGGGAGACGAGGAACTTGGGGTCAGTTTTTGCAATCTACCACAGAAGCCAACGAAAAAATAAGCTAATGGATATGAGCTAAGTTGCTTATTCCGGAATGACGAGTACAAAACTGTGAAGATATATCTATCTGTATACATATGTGAAGATATATATCTCTCTCCTTAATTTATATGAAATATAAATTTCATATAATTTATATGAAAATACATAAATCTCTATCAGATAGTTCATTCAGAGAAAAAGACTACCATTGAGAATCATTTTATTCATATGAGTGAACACAGCTAATTCTAAAGTTAACAGGACCCTTGTGTATTTATCCAAAAGCAGAATTTGGTCCATTGTGTATGCCACTCACTGCCATTATTTACATTATAAATTAGCACATTTTATTATGTCTAGCCCCATACCATTTCCATTATAGTCTATTATTTCAATATAATATGTTAGAATGGAATTAACAATTAAATTAGTTCACCATTATTCATACAATCTAAAGTGTTTGACCTCAATCTCTAGAAGCAAGGGGATGTGTAATTGACTAACTCTCTATGTGTGAATGGACTCCTGTAATTGCACATGATATTTTCTTGATGTTCATGTGGTCAGAAATTCTGTTTTAATTCTATTCATTTCTCATGAGAGAGACTAGGTTATATTTGGGACATCATTTGAGTTCTTGTTTAGATAACAGATTTGAAGGTAGGTGCCCCATAGGATCCCTACACTCTGTTTAAATTCAAGGATCTCCAATAGATTTTCTTAATTTGTTATATAACTATTTACAATTTCTACCACATATTCATCAAAAAGTAACGTATTCTTCATTTGCTCATGTTAGTTCATATACATATATATTGTAAGCTCTTGTGATGCAAGAACCGAAGTTTTTATGTCATTTCTTGTAGTGTCAGCCTATCTAATCAGTTCCCAGAATCGTGCCTGGTAGTATTAGTTGCCTATGGCTCTGTAATAAAGCACCACACACTGAGTGGATTAAAACAACAGAGATGTATTGACTCAGAGTTCTGGAGGCGAGAAGTCCAAGATCAAGGTGTTGGCAGGGCCAAGCTCCCTCTGAGACCTGTTGCAGAATCTTTCCTTACTCTTCCCACCTTCTGGTGGTTTGACAGCAATCTTTGGCGTTCCTTGACATTCTCTCTCTGTGCTTTTTTTATCTTCACATGGCTATCTTCTTATAAAGACACCAGTCATATTGTATACCAGTATGACCTTGTCTTAACTAATTATATCTGCAATGGCCCTATTTCCACAGAGGTCACATTCTTAGGTAGTGGGGGTTAGGACCTCAACAAATCTTTTTTGAGGGCACTTAATTCAACCCATAACTGTAAATAACTAGCAAATATTTGTAGAATAACCAACAAGCGTGGGATTTTGCTAGATAGTGTTCTTTATGCATTTCTACTAAGTCTGCAAAAGAAATATTGGCCCAGGTAGATGAATGGGGAAAGGATCTTATCAGAAAAATAACAGAATAGTTTATGAGGTTCAACTCATTAAAAGAAAATCTATCAGAAAACATTCGACAGCACTAGTAGAAAAAGATACGTAAGGTAATATCATTATCACAAGGATCAGACACTGAACCCCCCTCATAGAGGACAAGAAACAGCACATTGCTGTATTCCCTTCACCACTTCAGTGTCATGTTCTTAGGGAAGTTTGTTCTGATCTCTCCTCGTGATCATCTCTCTCTGCTCTAGTGGTTCGTGGACCACCATGCACTTTTCTCTGATAAACATTGGCTACAACTGTGATTTTACATTTATTTGTGTGATTATTTGATTACTGCTTTCCAGTGGACCAGTGGACCTTAAACTCCAAGACGACCGTGTCTATTTTCATTCTTCTTTACATCTGCAACACTTAGCATACACTTGCCAGTAGGTGCTCAATCAAGGTTTGTTGGTTGATTGACTAAGTGAATAAATGAATTGGTCAGAGGGGCTGAAGATTATCTTTTCAATGGCTATAGAAAACATTTGTTATAAATTGTTACATGTTTACATATATGTTATATTATAAACAAATTATTATGTATTGTTAAAATATTTTTAATATAATTAAACAAAATAAAGCAAGATTACAAGGGCATTGTTTATCTACTTAGGTGAGCAAAGTGTTTTCAAGCACTTTACCAGCACTTCGTTTCATATAAACATCTAGCATGCTAGTTACAATTAGTAGTTACGTACTCATTGTATGAACTCTTTCTCTTGAAAGGACTGTAAGTAATCCTAATGTAAGTTACCATAGGTACTTGAAAATTATGATGCTAAATTTTGTATAGAAATTTTATAGCAGTTTTAAATGTCTGTTACTTTGCTTTTCCACGTTTAGTCTAATTTAGCGTTTCCTGTGTACCCTAAAATTAAAATAGGATGCATTTTACACACACACACACACACACTCACATGCCAAGGCCAGAGTGACACTGATTATTCTCCTTCAGTTCCAAGTAAATCATATTCTCCTTAGGATCTGTGGAATCACCTTCCTAATCCATGCTGTTAAAAGTGAATTAACTTGTTCTGATATTTCAGAGAATGTCTAATTATTTAATTATCTCTGGTATGTGAATAAAGCTTTGGTGAATTCCCTTCCTAGCAGCATCATATTCTTCCTTAGGGCTAAGTCTCATTTGAATGTACAGCAAGTTCATACACACACACACACACACACACACACACGGATCATAGTGACATAACATTACAAAGCAATTTTAATTAAAACTATTGAGAATATGTTGTTGTTGTATTTTAAAATCTTCTTCCTCTGAGAATGATATAAGATGGTGATGTGTATACTCCAGTGGGAGAGCCGGCAAATGTTAGCTTTCAGTCATTTTCCTGAGATCGTGCAAGAGTTCATCTTCAGTCCCTGGTCGGGCTCTTGTGGGAATAGAAGTACCGCACTCTTGGCTTGACATCAGTGCCATTTCCAAACGTTACCATGGTGATCACCTATGCAGCATCACGAAGCCTTCTCACAACAGCTCAATTTGAGATTCAAGTTTCCTGTTTCCATGATTATGGGAGGGTAATTATTTCATTACTCAAGGGAAGAAGATTTAGGAGGTAAATAGCTCTTCATTAAATCTTAAATGATTCTAGTCTTTTTAGGCCACAGAAATGCCAAATATTAAAGTGATGAAATTCGAAAGGGTAAAACATGACTGGGAATTGAAAAGAATTCAATTTTTGTGTAGTATAACCATAAATATTTTTCTCTAGTGAAAACATCTTGCATAAAATGCAAGTATATTGTGTCAATAATTCATGATTTAAAATAATTTCCATTTAAAATAAACGCATGGAAATATTTGTGTATATACTTGAACAGAAATGCCTATAAAAAGAGAAGGATTTTGTGAACTGACCTGGCATGGGAGCAGGCGGTGTCATATTTTATAAGGCAGACTTTTTTCTGCACGTCTAAGTAAGAATTTCCTTATAAAAGGAAGGAGTCTTGTTGCACAGATTTTCCTTTTATAAAGAAATATTGTTTTTTCAATTTACTGTTGATGTTTGAAGATTATGCAGTTGAAAATAAATGTTAATGTGCAATATTTTCAAAGCATACTTGATTTTATGAAATGTCACGGAACAGTTGTGAATTAAAGATATTTGGAGAGTATTTTAAATATAAAAGTAAGTAGCTATTTATGCTGCACGGCCCAACCACAGTACAAGAGGATGCCATGATGCAGCTTAACGGTCCAAATCACAGCTCTCCTGGAAGGAGCCTGGAAATGCTGTAAAATTTTTAGGCCAGAAATATTTGGCTGACCTCTACTGTATGTTGCTTATGTTGTATCTACTACAAGACAAACGTTTTTAACCACACTGTGTTCTTTCTAAAGATGTGTATTTTTTTCTGTTGCTTTTTTTCTGTGTGAACTTTAACAAAAAGTCCATTAAAGATTTAAAAAGAAAATTAAAATACATGGAAGGATACCTCCTATATGTGACAGAGGGTGTGCAACTCAATATTAGTGATTGAACTTTGACCTCTCTGAGATCTTGTAGTTGTATGTTGCACAGAGGGCCAGGAGGAATTCAATCATAACCATTTTCCTTGAAGAAAGAAAATCTGTTTTAAGCCCATTTTCCCCTTTCTTGGTCTTTAGTATTTCCTGATGCTGCATTAATTTACCTTTAGTGGTGACAGGTTTTTTCTTTTTAGTTTAGTGGAAGAAAAATCAGTCAGAATTGATTGTTGGAAGGCTCACTGATTGAGTAATTAATTAATTAAAATTATTCATTCATTCACCTCTGGAGAGGTGGAATGGGAAGGTTAAGAGGTTCGGAGTGGCTGCAGTCTTCAGTGCATCTTTGCTTGTTATTTATCCGTAATCCACGAAAAACTCATCCAAGGTGTTCTGGCTTGCACACCTCTCAGAAAATAGAGGCTGGAGCATGAACAGCGAAACAATAACTGTCCACTACCAACAAAATCATGTCAGTCGCGGAAACACTCAGTGGATATCAGGTTTTCAAAAGCTAGATCCAAGGATTCAATACAAACAGACTCTCTTGAGGTTTGGGGACTGCAAAGGGGGATCATAGTCCGGCGAGGAGGAGGGAACAACTTAAACAGCTCGTGTCCTGATGAACGGACTGTTGCAGTGTTCCTCATCCTTTGTCCGCACCGGGACTTCTCCCAGCCTGCAGTCTTCTCACTGCCCGTGTCTCCGTGTCACTCTCACTAAGGTCCCTTCCTGTTCTATCCCCACCCCTGTCTCCCCAGCTCCGGGTCCTATTGGAGGGACATTCAAATTCCCACGACTTTTTAAGCAAAGCAATTTACACGTCTTCTATCCAAATGCTGCATGTTTGTGTTGTGTGTGTGTATGTGTGTGTGTGTGAGCTTGTTGGAGAGAACTTGCCTTTCATAACAAAAAAGACTCATGAAATTGCTTATTTTCAAACATGAACTTTTCTTTTTTAAAAAGAAGTTTCCTCTATTCTATTGAAGCATCTAGGTCAAACTGCAGCCGGTTTTTAAAACAATATTTTTTTCTCTACTCTAAATTTTCTATCTGTAATTTTTGTTAAGGACATTTGTTGCCCATATATCAAGTCATCATGATGTACACTTTAAATATTTTACAATTTTATCAATTATACCTCAATAAAACTGAAAAGATATTTTACTGCCATTTCTCTGAATTGTGCTAAATCTTTGAGGGCACACACACGTGTTGTGAGTGTCAGAGATATGAACAGATAAGGGGCTCCTGAAGAAATAAGCCGGACAGGCACCAGTCTCAGGCTTCTTCTGTTAAATCCGTTTTGAGGCACATTAGTAGGATAAGCTAAATTTTGCTGCAGTGTTAAATAATTTCGGTGGCCCTCGCAGAAAAATTATGTCTCACTGAGGGAAAGCCCTCTGTGGGTCTGGGCGACGCTTTGGGACAACTGTCCTCTATGTGGTTGCTCAGTGGCCCCGTGGCTCTCCCGGCAGTGCTGTGGCAGGGGAGAGAGTGAGCAGAAAGCTGGGCAGAGGCCTTTTACCGGCTTGGCCTGAAAGAACAGGTGGTACTGCCACTCACATCTCAGTGTCCGGAACCACTGGGCTCAAGTCCCACCTAACAGCCATGGGCTGGGCCCAGGAAGGAAATAAGAACTGATATTGGAATGTCCTAGATGAGTATCTGGAAAGGAGGAGGCGGATGTATAAGGAAAAGGAGAAATCCTAAGGACCAGAAAGGCATCTCTTTACTCTCCTGGGCTATCACTAGAGATTTTACTGTGGTCCGCTTCTGTAGGATGGAGCCGGCAATGAGACCAGAGAGCGCTTCTTGAGAAAGAGAGCCATCAGTTCATGCCCACTGCTCCACAGCTGGCAGAGGCAAGGGAGAGGGACGTGGCAGTAGTTGGAAGGACACCAAAACCTCACACTTTGAAATAAAGGAAAAAAATCCTATCAAATAATATAGTGCCTATCAAAGAAAGGATTGTGAGTGGAGTCCAGCACGACTCACGCCGTGAGCCTGGATTAATGGCTACCGTCCAGTCCCCTGAGCAGGAGGATTGACTGAAATAACCTCTTCGTTTCATTTTGTGCTAACAACTCTACCAACTACCCTAATTAATTGCCCAAAAACTGTTAATAACCGTGTCATCATAGACCATCATGTAAATGAGCTTTAAAAAGTAAAATCTGAAGAGCAATCTTGCCATTCATTTATCTGAACTAATTATAATGCAGGAATAATTCTCACAGCAGGTGAAAACTGAGAAAAAGCATGCTTTCGCAGGAAAGCAAAACATTCTGGATTTGACATCAAAATTTTGGAAGAAACAAAGAGCTTCTCCTTTTGCAAGGCAGAGCATTTTCGGTTTGTTATCTTTGTTACAATCACGTTTTTAATGACTTATTTGTAAAAAATCAAAAAGACACATAAGATTGTGCTACTAACTTTTTTTTAAAATAGTGATGAAATATATCCTATTCTCATTTTATTTTCATGAAGAAGTTATTTCCGGAATCAACAAGGCGGAGGTGTTACCATGGGCAATCAATGGATATTTGTAAATTGATTGGTTGTTTTCCTTTACTGCTACCATAATTTATAGCTATAAAATGTAGAACATATTATTTCTTAGGAAGGCAGCCTGGTGCAGTGAGGATTGATGGACAGAGGTTCACATTCTGAGGCATACTTCTCAGCTGTGTGGGCTTGGGTTTCCTACTCTTTGCCTCACAGAATCACAGGACGCAGAATCAGTGTGAAGACACACTATTAAGACATGTAATGGGCCCATCTCCAATTCTTGACATACAGTAAGTACGCATTGTAGCTATTACTTTTTATTTTCTGTGGAACAGTTTCTCTTATCTTTTTACCTTTGTAACTTGGGTTAGTCACATTTTCTTGAATTTTATTACCTTTACTTTTGAGAGAAAATCCTATATTTAAAAACTGATTTGTCCTGTTATGTTAGAAAGCATTTGAAAAGACTCCAAAGGGAAAATATTTGGAAACTTTTAAGAATAGTCTGAGTAAGAAGGAACCTTAAAACTCTTTCTAGAACTAAGTGGTAGTTTTAAAGTCTACGTCTAGGGAAATCAATATTTTAAAAATTTTATTTGCCATGTGTCAGAAAAACTGCAGAATTGGCATAGGTGGAAGAAAAGCTATATTGTCTGATAATTGAGTTATCCATGAGAGTGTATCTAAAAGAAATTCATTGAAGTTACATAGAAGAGAAGAATCTCATGCACTTCATTTGCATTGCCCGTTCTGACCTGGGATAGAGAAGAAGAGCATAACGAGTTCTAAACCACAGCAAGTCATTTCTTTATTTTTAATAAAATATCAGTGGAGCTTGGAGTATGATATGCTCCCGTAAGATTCTGCCTTCAGTTTGGTTTCAGTAAATGAAACATTTGGATGGCGGCATAGGCCTTCTGCTAACTTCATCTAGACCAACCTCATGTTCCAGAAGTGTTGATATCTTTTGTTAAGAAAAATTATCCAAAACTTGTAAATAAAGCAGGGGATGGCTGAATGACTTTTCACTGTCATTGTTTAACAGACTCACCTGAGAATTATTTTATTTTATAAGAGAATGCACCTGGATTGACGAAACTATTTGCTACTTAATAATTTTCTGTTATTTTCTATTTACATGTTAACTTGCATGTTTCTGGCTGATAGAAAAGACAGTGCCAAATGTTACAGTTTTATTTTTCTATAGGATATAAAGCAGTTTTGTATCTACTAGCAAATCCTTTTCAGGGTTCCTTTGACTGACTGATCATTGTTAAAAAAAATTATTCTGACATTAAAAAATGGTAAGGACGATCTTATTCAAGGGGATACTGCAAGGGGGTTTTCACAGTAGGTGAGAGAGCTATCGGGCTCAGCTCTGAATACAAGGAAAAGTGGGATTTGTAGCGGAGGAGCAGAACAAGGGAGTCGATGGACGGACAATTACTAAGAGGAGAATTTGAGTCTGGGGGCTTCTTGCTAAACTGACTGGGCGGGATTCTTGCTTTCTCGCCGTGGCCAGGCCAGAGTTACCAGATATCACTGCCCAGAGAGGGGGTGGAAAATGAGAACTTTATCAGACACTGACAGTGATCAGATATTGAGGGTGGCAGTTCCTTCTAAATTGACTTAGCAAAGTCCTTGCCACAACTGGGTGATGCAGGTCCGACAAGGATGGATGCTAAAGCTCGAGGTCAAGGCCTTGAGGTCTTAGGGGAGCCCGACTAGAATTAGTTCAAGGAGAGCACCTTTGTCATTACACAAATCTCTGTTTCTCAAAATCTGCTTTGAACTAGCCTCTCCATTTGACTGTTCCTTCATTGATTTATTAATGAAATCTTAGAGATGTGTTCATTTTTTATTTATAAGAGATCATGTTTTGAATTTTTTTTGAAAATTATACTCTAACCCCTCAATTATGAGCTCATTCTTACGTGAAGGTCTTTGAAATATAACTTTTGAAGTTGGGGAGGAGATAGTGTCCTTTCACAGTGGATTGATCCAACTGTATGCTTTTA
The DNA here is from genome assembly GCF_021613505.1 of Equus quagga. Lineage (NCBI taxonomy): Eukaryota > Metazoa > Chordata > Mammalia > Perissodactyla > Equidae > Equus > Equus quagga. The sequence goes on along the minus strand of NC_060267.1, from coordinate 179,953,088 downwards.
ATCAGTTCTTTAACTGATTAGAGCATTATTGACCACGTAGAGTAAGAACATCGGCGTCTTCAACAAGAATATGTTCAATTAGACAGTAACATATTAAGAGTTTCTCTTAAGACCATTTTCACATTTTAATATTTTAGGAGATAAGGATTATCACAAAAGATCTAAGGAAAACCATTTTATGTGCTCTGCAAATGTAAGATATGGCACGATACACGTGCGGTCATTTATTGCTTAGGTTAAGTGGTATATTTTTAAAATAACATTCTAATAAGGAAAACAGCATAGTGTACAGATAAAAAAGTTTCTGCGCTTAGAGTTTGCATTGCTGGTAGACATGGTTTTGGAAAATGAGATAGGAATAGCGATGACACAGTGATGAGCAAACCAAACTTTCTGTTTCCGGTGCTTTGTGTTATACTCCTTCTTTTTTTTCTTTCACGTATTAGTCTGGGTCCAAACAAGAAAGAAAGTGGGTAGTTTGTGGAGAGCTAGTTATAAATGGACCACTTATAGAGGTGTGAGCATGATATAAAGAAACCACAATGACAGTGTAGCTTGTAACAGTGGATGTCTGTCAGACAGAGAGAGGGCACCCAATAGGTGCTGTGACCTTCGTCTGAGGGATTTGACCCCACAGGGTGAGAGCTGTGGGAATAAATGTCTTGGGTGACTTCACCCTCCTTTGTGCATCTCCTGTGGTGCTCCCAATTGGCTAAATCCAATCAGAAACCGGAAGATAAAGGTGCGCAGTGATGCAATCCATATCTGTTAGCCTCCTGGGGCAGAGAGTAGGAGGAGATGGGTAGAATATGGACTTACAAGGTGATGTGGAAGATGTCCTGCACATCTGGTAAATATTCACCAGAGATGCTGGTTGCTAGAACATAGGGTAAGTGAGCCCATGACTGGAAGTCTTTTCTGGCTGGGATCAGAGGTTTGTGCAATCCATAGTTTCAGGCCAAGGGAACATTGGTATTGCATGAGAGCACTGCCTGTCCAGATAGGGAATCAGGTCCAGAGGGGGTCATCAGTAAAGTCGGGGAAATGCAGATAGGCTCCCTGAAGACAGGTTAACATTCTGGAAACAACTAACTTGGTGGCAGTGGGGCAGTCCCTTTAACTTGTCTAGTTTTACATTTCTCCATGTGTAAAGTTAACGAATTGTAATAGAATGAATGAATGTTTTATCTTCATATAATTTTAAGAGGGAAAATAAAAACAGGAGCAAACTTTTTTATATTGCTTTACTTCTAAGTATTATTTTTCAGAAGAGCAGCTAAACCAGCATCTTTCGTGTCCTCATATTATTATTTATCAATGAATTCTCCCTGAAGGAGGCAATCAACACCGGATTGTTGGGGGCACTTTAATCAGAGCTGTAATGGCTTACTCTACTCTGTGAAGGTAATATTTACTCTCTATGTAATGAGGAAGCAAGAAGTGATAAGACGGTCAGCTGCAAGAATTAAACATTTATATCCAAATGGAGGTGAAGAATCTTTCTTCTAATTAGATATTCCTCTCAAGTATAAAGGAAAAGGTAAGTTAGCGTCTCCATTACAAAAGAAGCAACTCAAGGTTAAGTAATTTGAGTGTATACTAGTTGACCCAAAGAGAGAATAAGGAATTGGTATTTAACCTGAGGTTGCGCGCATTTCTAGCCTCGGGGCCTGGAAGGCCCTCTGAACTTCACTGCAGACAGGAGAGCTGAGTGTCTGTACAGCTTGACTGTCCCTGTCAAGTGTGTGCTTGGCTGGCTCTCCAGCCCACATGCCTCTGCTGATTACTGGCAGCTTGAAATTGCCCTAAAAAGAATGAGGGCTCTTGATTAATCCCCTAGCACAGTATCAACATATTATTGACTCATTGTCAGCAGATCGGGCTGCATTTCCCAGTGACAGGGATGCGCTGAAGGCAAATGTGACTTCTTCAAAACATATGCAACCCAATGAACACCCAAGTTGAGTAACTAAGGTTCTTTTTCTGGGCAAAGTCCTTTCACTACATAAATTGCCGAAAATATTCCTTTTCTCTAGAGAAGAACTGTACAGTTGAACAGCTTCAGTTTAACAACTGTAAAGAAATCTGGCTTATTATTTATATGTTTAGTTATAAAAGCACCAGATAAACAAGTCCTGTAAGTCAGAGTACACTGGATATTAAGCATTTTATTGTATAGCTTTCATTTGTATCATTGTTAAATACATAGCTTTACAGAGATGCATAAACATTGATTTATTCATGAACCATTCATTTATTTACCTAACAGTCCATTTGCTGAGCGCCTCTATATTCTGTGTTAGGCCCAGGAACACAAAGCTGAACAAGTTGTGGTTTACATTCAGAGTTTAAAAAGAGTGGAAGAGGTAGGCATATAAAAAACGTATGTTTAGGGCCGGCCCGGTGGCGCAGCAGTTAAGTTCGCATGTTCTGTTTCTGGGCAGCCCGAGGTTCGCCAGTTCGGATTCCAGGTGCAGACACGGCACCACTTGGCACGCCATGCTGTGGTAGGCGTCCCACATATAAAGTAGAGGAAGATGGGCACGGATGTTAGCTCAGGGCCAGTCTTCCTCAGCAAAAAGAGGAGGATTGGCAGTAGTTAGCTCAGGGCTAATCTTCCTCAAAAAAAAAAAATATATATATGTTTAGCAATGGAAATATGTATAAGGTAATGAAGGGATGCTTAACTCTTATGGTGGGATTTCAGAGAAAGTTGTGACTGTGCCAGGGTTGGGGAAATGAATGGGGGATCTTCAGGGAGGAGAGAGTAAGAAAAGAATTTGTGGCAGAGGAACGAGTTTCTGAAAGGGAGCCACAAGTTTCCTCTAGGGAACTGCAAGTAGATGATTGTCTCTGAAGCGCACATTTCACATGGGAAGTGATGAGATGTTAGGCTGAGAAGGTGGGTAGGGGACAGATTTTTGGGGGTCCATCTTACATGCAAGGCAGGCTGGACTTTAGTTTTTAGTTGGCAGTGGTATCTGAGCAGAAGAATCAGGTCTGCAAGTTCAAAGACCACCCTGCTGCACTCGAGTGTTATACAACTGGAATTAAGGATTCTAGCCACCAGCTATTAAAACAGGATGGTTGAGAAAATGCCTTGGCGGTGTTAACGGGGGTGAAGAGGGGGAATTCAGCATGTGTCTAAGAGATGTAATCAGCGGGACTTAATTCAAACTGGATATTGGGAATAAAAGGGTTGTTGAGGATCACTCACAGAGTTCTGTCTCTTGTCTGCTCCCTACCAATCAAGGTCCAAAAAGCAATAGAAAAGTACAGTTGCCGTGGTAGGAAGGAGGCGCAAGAGGAGGTGTGGGGGAGTAATAATAATTGGTGAAGCATTCACCTGGTTAACTTTAAGGGATGAGTGTCTAGTTGGCAACTGGGTCTTCAAGTCTGATGATCAGGCAAGGAATTCAGCCAGGTAATGGAAATCCCAAACCACAGGTACATATCACCATGAGCTCTGTTAGTAATGGCTCTCTCTCAAAGACCAGCGCAAAATAGTATAGGCAAAGACAGAAGATGATCCTTTGTAATTCCACAGGCTAACTGTGTCCTTAGGAGTTTCCTCTCTTTATTAAGTTATATTGATCATATCTTCATTTAAAAAATAATACCGCAAATATCTAATCATTGAAAATGAGGCTCTTGCTAATATACTTACTATTTCTTACTTTTTTAAAAACCTTTTTATTTTTGAAATAACTATAAGGTTTCACAGAAGTTATGGAAATAGTGCAGAGGATTTTTGTGTCCCTTTCATCCAGCTTCTGCCAATGATGACATCTTAGATAATCATAGAATTATCAAAATAAGGAAATTAATATTACTACTTTATTAGCTAAACTACAGACCTTAGTCACATTTTTACCAATTTTCAAATGTATTCATTGGTGTGTTACTGTTGTAGCTTTGGTGTATAGTCTTGTGAAATTTTAACACACGTAGATTCACGTAACCACTCCCGTAGTCAGGATACACAACAGTTCCATCGCCCCCAAAACTTTCTCCATCTATCAATTTAGAGCCACCTCTTCCCCATTCCATCGCCTAACAACCAGTCATCTTTTCTCCATCTCTATAGTTTTGTCTTTCTGAGAACGTCATAGAATCATACAGTATGGAACCTTTTGAGAGTGATTTTCTTAACTCAGCCTAATGCCTTCGAAATTCATCCAAGATGTTATAGGTATCAGCAGCCAACTCTTCTTAATTAAAAATTAAACCCACTTGCAAAGTCTGTCTCTGACCTGCAATTACTTTGAGGTTTTGGTCCCTCTAGCTAGCCATGATTAATAAATGTTAATGTTTCACTTATTTCTCTAACATTGAAATTTGACCGTAACATATTCTCATGCAAAGAGCCATGGGATCACCCCGTGGAGGTAGCCTTAGTGATACTAGCTGACTGCATGCCTGGAATCACACAGAAGCCAAAATAGGGAGTGAGGGGAGCCAATTCTCAGAATGTAGATACCTCTGAGGTGGTGACAGATCAGGACTTGTTTCCCATGAGGCAAGGGTTGCTTCCTGGCTTGAGCTCACCCAAATGATGAGATCTGAGTTGCAGAGCCTGGCAAGGAAGCCTATACATGTGATAGGGCATCTGTCTGTATGGACTGAGATTGGAGCATCTCTGGTTACCCTGCAGGTCCTGGTCTTGCCTGAGAGACTGGCAAAAACCTGTGACTAGTACCTATGCCTGTCCAGCAGCAATTTTTTTGCAAGTATGAATAAACACTTGATCCTACTACTGTTCAGCAAGTGCTTCAGGAACTGCTAGAATTGCTGGGCAGGGTTTCTGTCTGCCAAGCAGTGTGGTTCTCAGACTAAACGCAGGAGAGCAGGCTCCCATAGGGAGACAGGCCCAATGTTCCATTGGTAGGGCTGCCTGTGAAGTTGAATGACAGGCTGTGTGCACTTCCATTTTTGCTCCCCTCTAAAGCTCTTAAGACCAGGACTTGAAAGCTTCTGCTTTAGATTAGTTATCTAAAACATGGTATTGGTCCAGTTATGGCAAAGAATGATCAAAAGCATGGTGAAAGGCTAGAAGCTTCCGAAATATGCCAAACTGTTGGTGAAGAACACTGGAAATGGTGGCTTCTGAAATAAATGGGTGGAGATGAGACTGTAGAAGAACTGTGATTACCTCTTATTTTCTCGTTTTGACCTTGCATGTTGGGTTTTGCAAATAAAGGTTGACATTCAGACTAGAAGAACTGCCTGATGAAGGAAAACATCAAACATCTACAATCTCATAAGCTGAGGAGTATAGAATAAAGCACATCTTTGTCATCAACAGCCTTAAGAGATGCGAAACTTACTCTGGAATTTGCATTATTAGCTATTCACTAGGGGTTGCAAAGTAATCCTTACCATTTGTCACTGTTTTATACCTACCGTCAGCAAAGTGTCAGGGCGATAGTATGAGCTCAATAAATATGCGATGAATGAAATGAAGGCTGCTTGGCTTCCTAGGAAGGCTCAGGTGGCCCTGCAGGCATAGGTTTCAGCTTCAGAGCAGTGCTTACACTCCACTGTCCTGGCTGTTTAACTGTCTATTTCACCTGGATGTGGGCAACTTGAAGGCAAGGGCTGTGCTGTGGTCACTGAAAGACTCTCCTGTTTCACCACAGTGCCTGGCACATGAGAGGCAGTCCATAGGTGTTTGTTGAGTTGGTTAATGCACAGATGGAGAGCTCATCCTATATCCACTGAATTACTCTCTGCAGATTCTTCCTTGCGTGGGACACTCTTTAAAATGAAAAATAGCTCATTTATTTAACACAGTTGTTAATGTACACTTAGTTTTATTCCCTCACTTCTACTGTTCATAAACTTTGTGATCACTGGCAAGTGATTAATGCCTCCCAGCCTCATTCTCCTCATTTTGATGGAGATAATAATCCTTGTTCTGCTAACAAAGTTTTTGGGGAGCGCAAATTAGGTCATGAAATTGAAAAGAATGTGTGGATATTTTTTGGGCAATATGTGAGCAACAACGAATACATTCCATTTCAAGTCACTCATTTGCATTTATTCTTCTGCTATTGATGTGGTCAATGGTTGGTTAGGATAGAAATATTACTTTTCGACCATTTTCCTACAGCCCCAAACCATAAATTATCTCCCGTTTCTGGTTAGATCATACTACAGCTCTTAAACTGAGGATGTACATAAATCAATTTTCAAAGATGTTGAAATCCTCACAATTATTCAAAGCTCTTGACTTCATCTGATATATCAAGTCCTGGATTATAAGAATAGGTAAGCTTTTTAAGGTAGGAGGGAGGTGGTTGTTTTTTCCAGAGAACCCATTTGCATGCTTGCAGGAGATGACTTGACAGGTTCAGAATCTGTATCCCTTGACATATTTGACAAATATAAAAATTTGAAACAATTGACATCCACTAAATATAACTAAGTTATAAAAGAATTTCATGGGTGGTGGAAGATAGAGGTGAGCGTTTGTTCTTAAGCATCTACTATGCACTTGACCATCTATAGCGACTGAAAATAGGTAAAGAGACAAAAGCTTACACATCCAGAATACTTAAATATCAAGGTTCAATTTAGAACCATTCACATGCAGTTTAGAGAAGTGAGATATCAATTCTAAGAGAATTCATCAGAGAAAGTTTATTTTCGAGAATTTCTGCAATGTGGTAATATACTTTCACAATGAAGGACATTATTTAAGAGGGTAAAATAATGAAAATAGTTTGGGATCGGGCTGACTGTGAGCATGAGGAGTCTGGACCCCATTCCACATGCAGTGTAGAGTCGCTGGTGGGACATGATGGAAATAGTATTTTAGTGAGGTTCATCTGGCAGTAAAGTCCTCAGCCAGCGTGAGCTGGGGCCAGTCGATCTGTCTCAAGTGATCCATTCATGACAGTAGTATAACACCAAGATAAGATTTTGATCGAGATTAAGAACAGCCAAACGTAGAGATGGATATGTGCCTTCTGAAGAAGCATCTGTTGCTAGTTCTGAGAGAATAGTGGAATTCTTTGAACTTATGAAAAAAAATGGGTTATGTGCTTTCCTATTTATGATGTTTCAATGTGTGTTGGAAGCTATTTTTTTAAAAGCGTGTTGTATGTGCTTTTCCCAAGAAGGAATTTTAAGTTTTATTTCTCTTCTCATGGATCCTTCAAGTCCTCACATGAGTCCTTACTGACATCAACGTCTCAAGTGTGTGTACCGGTCATTTGACACTCTTTGAGGCCATGCGATGCTGCCTATGAAGGGATCGGTTCACCCTCAGGTTCAGATGCTGACTTGTGCTTAAACCTAGCCATTTCTAGTGATTGAACATGTCAGTTACTCCACCCCAACACCTATTTCAAAATTAACCGTATAGAAATAAAGCCACAAGTTAACAGGAATGTTAAAAAAAACCTTATGAGTAGACACAGGTCACACTTTTGTAGAATCTTTTTGTTTTATAATACATCATCATAAAGGAAAAGTTGATAAATGGTGACAGAAAAGAGTGTTGATTTGTTGGTGACGTTACAAATTCAAACATATATTACAATCTGTCTTAATTGAGACTTTTATTCCTAACAAAGCAAATACAATTTAGTTATTTGTAGTATAGTATATGCAGCACCAGTGAGCATAGATGTGTTTGTTCTGAAGGTAATAGATTCCTTGTAATGACCCACCATGGCAAGGACATCTCTCTTGTCCTTGGATGTCTAGACCACGACTACATTCAAAACAGCATGGCCTTTCAGGATTACGGAAGAATTATTCTTTATGATGGTTTTAATGTAGAAAAAAATCAGAAGAAGTTATTTTGAAGCTTGGGGCATGAATATTGAATTAGTTCTAATGGGACCGATAGGCAGAAAATACAGAGACTAGTCATACTGTGAAGAAGTGTGTGGATATTAGAGCAGATCTCAGCAAAGGTACAAGACATTTCAGTTAAAGGCAAACTATTGAAACCAGAGATTCTGACTGTGAGAAATGATAAGTCAATGAAAGCTCACCTTGCATTTTGAAGAGGTCTGTATTGCGTGGGCTCGTATGTGGAATTATAATTTGCAGAGTGACCAGCTTGCCGCAGCTTGCCTGGGACTGCCACAGTGTAGTGCTGAAGGCTCCACACCCTGGGAAAACCCTCACTGGTCACCCTAAATCTTGGTGTGCATTCTTAAATGACACAAGCATGGGTCTGTTTCCTCCTTCACTTCACCTTCATGCCTTTCCTTCCCCTCCTGGAATTCACCACCACATCAGCACCGCCGTCATGACTAGTGACACCTTTGATGTAAAATGGCTGCTGGTGGTTGGGTCTTCCAAGTACAGAATCAAGAGGCAATTTTTGCACATGGGTTTTCGCATCCATAGCACCTCCCAAATTCCATGGCCTCGAGTTGACACAAAAATTCCTTAACACCATTCTAAACCTTTAAACTAAAAACCACATCCAGTTGCGTTTAATCTGCTATTTCACAGCGGATTGTATTTGTAGCTTTGAGAGGTGAGGTGGGGAGGGAAAGTTTATTCGCCTAAAATTTATTTTAATCATAGCAACTTTGTTATAAAATTCCATATTTTAAAATCTCTGTTGTTGGAAACATCTTCAGATGTGCTAGAAGCACTAAAATAGATGCAACCTGGTAGCCTGTCAGCAAAGCAAACAGAAAACCGCTGGGTCAGGAGCACAGCTGTTTGTGGAGGGCATTAAATGTTTTTACAGTCTTTCCCATAGGCCAATATGCTTTTATGCATTGATTTATATGTTAATAATGACAGACTCCACTGGCACGAGCATTTCAGTTCCTCAGAAATTAGATAAAAATCATAATTTAGGCCCAAGATAAAAGGTGGAGGGAATTAGCATTTTGCAGCATTAATTAGCTTACTTGCCCTCGCTCATTTCTGATCAAATGGAGGTGCTCAGTGCAGCCGCAAACAGGGCTGTGAGTATCCTTCAATCGTGTGAGATGACACTGATGTTTCTAATGTCCGTAAATTCAATAGCTTTGCCTTGATTTTGAAAGTATGGTTTTAAAAACAGTAGTTTGTTTTAGATCACTAGGGTAAGTAATGAACAAAGGAAGCTATCGCGTGTAAAATGAATGTAACATTGGAAGGACTTCTGTTGAAAGAATGCAGCTTTGAAAGCACTCCTAGAAAATGTACAAGGACGCAAGCTCTGTCCCCGTTGGGTACTCTAATTTCTTCCCTAGCATTTCACTGTCTTGCATCTTCATTATGATTCAAGGTTACCAGAAGAAATTGATAACTTTAGCCGGTAGGCATTTCATTTTTAAATAATTGTTTGTATTGTTTTCGAAAGCACACAACTTCCATCTCACTCAGCCAGCTCCTCCCTGGCCCATCCCCGCACCTTGGAGCTACTGCTGCATTTTCTCCACTGTTGTCTCCTGGCCCTACGGGTCTCACTTTCCCTTTCCACATGGCTGCTTGGTTTGCAGAAGATGCCTTCTTACAGATGTGTTCCCTCTCCTGACAAACAATTACTCCTGTTCCCCCCAGCGGGAGGCCATTAGGACATCATCACGGGTTCTGCTAAGTCATCTCACAATCACAGTTTTGTGCAATCACCTCTCATCTGAGACTCTCCAGGCATATGCCATGCAGGGAAACTAGCAGTCACAAACGGCAGCACCTCCAGGCATATTATTTGTTATTTTGGTCCAGAAGTGTAACCGATAATGGCTAATACACTAATGTCTGAGGGTCTCATTGGATGCTTTGACTGGCATCATTTGCAGCAAACTTGCAAAAGACTGAATGAGTTATCATGTGCTAGTTGGGAGGAAAAAAAGAAGCATTTTTCCATTTCCATAACAATTACACACAATGGTTTCGAAGCGACACGAGCACAGCAGCGATTTTACGAAGTTGTTCTGTCTGTGCAGACTTTCAGTATTCTGAGCTTTGAGACAGTACGTTACCAGACATTAGTTATTTTCCTGGAAAATAGTTAACCAGTTACATGTTTATTTTTATTTAATCTCACAGACTCAATTTATGCGAATACACATAGTGAAGACCTATCTAAAATGTGTTCCTTTTAAATCAGTGAAATACGCTTGCAACGGAACACTCCTCTTAGGATTTCTCTAACGACTCTACCTGTTAAATCCTCTTGTTTTAATAGGTCGCATCACACACGGATTTTGGTAAGTCTAAGCTCAATATTTAATATATTATGAACTAAGTGGATTTTGGCATGATGCCACGTTAACATTTGGGTTGTTCTCTATCGATTCTCCGGTCTAGTTTACTGCTGCACTGGGGTGCAACGTGTCTTTGTGTAAAATCAAACAATGTGTTAACAAGCTAAGGCTTCCACAGAGGCCCAGAGGCAAATGAGAAAGGGGGTCCTATTCTCATGAGAAATTTCAATAGTTCATTTGTTTCTGTCACCGGTTTGCACAAGTTCCTTAACCTCAGTTCCTCAAAGCTTCATAATAAAATGACATCAATTTAGGGTCGTGGAAGTGAAATCCAGTCAGGATTAGTGTGAATATCTGAATTACAGGATCTTTGGAAGAAACCGTTTTATTTTTGTCAAGGACACATAGGTAATTGAACTGAGGACTGAACAGAGCGTCCCAGTCTGGCACAGCATAGACACTCAATAAATACTTATTTAATTGAACCGAATTGAATCCAAGAGTTGTATAGAAGCCCCACTTTAATGAGCAGGTGAAAATTGTTTGTTTGTAATTGGAAAAGCAGAGTACCAGCCTCAACAACTCAAGGCTCTCCTTAAATTTTAACCAGCTACTTGCGCTTGGAAAGATGCTCCCAAAACACTTGAATTCAGTGTGTTCTCTTAAGTGGCCAGTTAGACATTCCTGTTCAACGTGGCTTGTGCTGTCCACTCGCTCAGTTAAAGCCAGTCTGCCTTGCCGTGGCTTTTCCTTTCTCCTCTCCCCTTGGATTTTGTCTCTCGTTTTTCTCTCCCCTTGGATTTTCACAGATTCTGAGTTAGGCGAAGAGAATTTAGACTATTTACTCTCTATTTTGTCCTCATCCTCTATTGCTTCTACTCAAAGGGTTTATAAAAATAAGAAAAATAGAATTCCAATTGAGTTGGCCAAATGGTATCAGTGACATAAAAATGCAGGAGCTCAAGTCCTGTCTTGCTGCATTTCATTTCAACTGTCAAATACGTCCAACTTCTAAATCCAGTGTCTTTGAAAGACAGAGAGAGAGAGAGAGAAAACACATTGTTTTGTTTATGTACCTCAAGAGGATAAAGTCTGACAACTCACATGAGTATAAAGACTGACCTGTTCCTTACAAGTCTCAAATGATTTGTTGTCAATTGTTCATTTCAATAAATATTTGTTGAGGTCCTACTTTGTTCAAGACCCTCTATTAGTTGCTACAGGTGGATACAAAATGGAGGAAGATAGAGTATCTGCCTTTATGAGATCCCAAAATAAAGAAAGAGTGAGATAATTATAGCACACAAACAACTACATAAAATAAAACATTCTGCAAATTACTGTAGAGGAGTTAACAGTCAGATGGACCTGAGTTTCAACCCACTTCAGTGTGGTCCTGATCGTGCACTTAACTCCTTAGACCTTAATTTTTCCGTCTGAAAACATAAGCTCAGTATGAATACCTTTTCCCTATAAAGATTAAATGTGCAATGCACACAAAGCCCATAGCATAGTGCCTGGGACATAGGCAAAGATTAGGGAAAAAATTGGATTTATTAAATGGTCTCAATTGAGAGTTTCCCCAGAAAGATGATACAGGAAACAGGCCATGAAAGAGAGCGGAGTATCACCGGGTTTACCTAGTGAGGGGGGCAAAGGGCATGCATGCTTGAGGTTGCATGCAGAGTGGTCATCATTAACCCCTAGCAGATTGTGGGCCCAGACCATCCACCTGTGTGTTGCATTGAGAGCAAAGGGAAGACAGAGTTGCTGGAGAGGGAACTAATGAAATGCAAGAGAACTCTGAGCCCAGTCAGAATTCCCTGCTGGATATTTGCCCAGTACAAGACAAGGGGAAAGTTTATTCTCAGTCTGAGTAATGCATTAGTGGTCCAAAGAGAGTCACATCAGAGGAAGCGAGAAGGGGATACAGGTTGAGGAGCATAAAGAAGAGATAATAGCAGACTTGAGGATTAAACCGAGTGTTGCATCAGAAAAGGACAGGGGAAATCAGAACGGCTCTCAGACCCGTCCCCTCTGGGACTGGGAGCTGGTAGGAACAAGGGGAGGGCACACACTTATTGGTCTACCTGGACTCTGTCTTGGTCAGTACCATTCTGAGTTTGTGGTGCTATACACAAAGGAAAGAAAAATTAGCTATCTCCTGAGGTGCCTGGAATTCTGTGTGAAACCAGATTTGAGATCTCCATCCACTACTAGGCTTTGGTTTAGGGAAAGAACAGTGTATTCTGCAGCTTAGAAGCACACTATTTTCTGCCCAGTTTAGAAGTACAGTGTATTCTGCACAGTTGGTATGGGGGCAATGCTACAGAGAAAATAGATCCTATGATTGAAAATTCATGGGAAAAGCAAATACTCTAGTTTGGGAGATAGGCCTCAAAAGACTTATAGAGGTAATAATGCAAAAAGCACTGAATGTCAGGCTGAGGAGTTATGTTTAGTTCAGAGGTAAAAAGGGATGCTCTTGGATGTTATTGAGAGGCAAAGGGAAATAACCAGAACAACGCCTTTTGGAAATGGACCAGAAGGAAGAGAAACTGAAAAACCAGAGGCAGAGAAGTCAGTTAGAAGGCTATTACCATGAAGTCCTGCTCCAAGTTAGTGGGAATGAAGACGAGAAGACAGATGTCGTGGAGGTGGAACACAGGAGTTCATGGCTGGTGAGAGTGATCAAGGAGAAGAGCCACACAGCAAGTCACTATGGCAGTTCTGAGCAATGTCTGTGACGTCAGGTGGACTTACCGGCCTTATGAAATTGGAAAAGTTGTGTAATTTCTGTGCCTCAATTTTTCTTATCTGTATAACTGGTTTATTAATAATACCTATTCAAATAGGGCTGTTGAAAGATTAAGTGAGCAAACACAAGTGAAATATTTTGACCTGTCTCTGATATACAGTAAGTACCACATAACTCAGAGATATGTGTGGGACTTTGGGCTTCTCCCCTGAGAAATTGGGGGATATGGTGGTGCAATAAACTGAGAAAAGGATAAGGGAGAAGGAGCAGATTTGGGGGTAGAGGAGAGGATAAGTTTCAGAAATCAAGAGGTTCAAATTCCATCCTTAGCCACACCACACCAAGGTGTAGATAATAACCCTGTCAGTTACCTGGTCTGTGCGGGAAAGCCCAGGGCAAAGAGCTGACATAATAAGAGAGTCTTTCTCGGGTATGGTGATGGGGTTAGATTTTGAATGGGGGCAGAGCACTTCACTCTCATAGAGAAAGTAGCCGTGGAGATGTCTTGAGGCCAAGAACAGGGAAGTTGGAGGAATCACTTTGAGTGGTTTTAGTAATGAGAGAAGTTTAGGTCCTTTAGAAGCACGAAGGAGCTGAGGCAGTGGCTGGCAACCTGAAGAGAGGGAGACACAGAAATAATAGCTATAGGGACTGAAATAGTCACCTAGTGATAAATTAAAAAAATGTAAAGTCACCTGCCCGTGGAATCTTTTAGTGAAATGTCTTTTCAGACTTCATTTTCAAAACAGATGATAAGTTTTAAAATTTAGATATTTTATGTTAACCATGAAACCTCAAGCTTTTCCCAGATGAATGCTAGCAGTGCCACTTGGCCAAGTATAAAAAAGGTTTTGGGGTTATTGAAAGGTATATGCTGTGCCTGTGTAGGAGCTGAAAACTACATGCTTGTGTGTGTGTGTGTCTGTGTGTTGGAGGCAGTGGTGTGATGGTATAAAATAACACCATTCTTAGAGTTCAATTAACTGTGAGTTATTTTGAGTTTTACCAGTTTATGTCCAGAAGTTTCTTAAAGATTATGCCAAATAAATTATCAAACAAATTGTAAATTAATTAGCTTTTACAATAATCTATTGACTACCTTGAGGAAAACCTAGTCTCACAAATTTTACCCTCCTGAATTAGTTTTTCTTTATAATGTAGGAAATAGCACAGGGAATAGTGACCCATCCTGACTTTCCCTATGCATATCGATTAAGGCCCCAAAAGGAAAGGAGGGCTCAATTCCATGTCACCGTGGCTATTAGCACATAGAGTAAGTAGTCTGACTCATATTCTAGGATGGCTTTCAGTATCCTACAGAGCCAGCACTGTACATTTTGAGGTGTTTTCCATCTGCTTTACATGTATAATCACTCAGCAAATGGTAGGAATGTTTAGTTCAGTAAGAGAGATCTTAAGGCAAAGGGCAACCAGCCCCCCCGCAGATTATTTTCTTCAGTTTCAGCCTGTGGTGTTAGGAGCGGTCCTGGACTTGTGACTGCATTGTGCCCAGAAACCGGCCAGATCCACCAGGACCCTCAGGAAGCTTGCAGTGGTTCATTTGAGAGAGTTGATATTGTCCCACAGCAAAGTGGAGTGCCAGCTGGTTTTCAAAATACTCCTCTTCAACTTCCCGTGGCATCTCCAATAAGCCATCCTGTGAAGGGGAAAGCGAAGTTTCTAAGAAGTAACTTGGGCTCATTAAAATCCCATAACACAATTCCTCTATTTAGCAATAGATGTGCGTAGAGGACCTGGATGCTACTGGTTAGGTGTACACGAAATCAGTGGAGTAATAACAAGGACCCACTGGAATAATAGCAGTAATCATTTCTGGGGTACGACCTATGTGCCTGAGTATCTTCTGACCCTCACAATAATCTTTCACATTAGATACAATTATACGCATTCTGCAGTTGAGAAAATTGGGTCTCTCAAAGATAAATTCCCAGTAATCACGTATCTAATAAATAAGTTCAACGTTCAAATGTATTTCTGTCTCATTTTAATATATAATCTTGCCACTCAACAGGAAATAGAAAAAAGATTGTGTGTCTCCAGTTTGGAACACTAGAGCCCACTTGTAGTTTATGGAAGATTGTCTCTCCCTCTTCATGATGCACAGAGAGGAGAAGACCCCTCTGAGGAAACCTGGATGTGTTAGAGCTATACTGACACCAACATGTGCAAAAGCCTAACCCTTAGGAGATTTCTTTCTGATAATATCATTGCAATATTACTCAGAAATTAGAAACACAAGAAATTTAGTTTAAAAGAAGATATCATAATTTTAGAGTAGGGTAAAATATTTTTATCCACCCAATTGCCTTTACTTAAATTCAAGAGTCAGGCTTCCTGCTGCCATTGAACTCACCATCATGCCCAACAAGTGAGAGGGTTCTTGGTAAATTTCAAGAATATCTGACTCCCTAGCTCTACCTCTTTCAATATTCACACTTGTAGGCTCTTCACTACAGATTTATACCTGTCCCAGCTGTGGGATCAATCCAATTCTTTGCCAGATGGAATCTGCATGGTTTAGGTTAATAATCTGATGGTTTAACAGCCATTCAAATCTTTTGCTCTGGCTTTGTAGCTAGTGTCTTGTTATGACCATGCACTTGGCTCTGGAAGCTGGACTGTTGCCTTGTTGGTTGCCTACACGTCCCTTTCTGGTTGTTGACCTCAGCGTCACTGCCTTGTTGGTCCTGATTCTCCCTAAGCAACTTGCTCTGCCTGTCCTCCTGGAGCCTGAAGTCTAGTCTTCCAGCTTCAAGCCTCATAATTGCTTCTCAGATACCTTAGAAATGCTAACATCCTGCCAACCTAGACCTCTAGACACTTCCTACCGCACAGTCCTGATCACCAGCCCTGTCTAAAGACCTGCTTATTGGCTCTGCTCTGAGATCACCTTCTCCTCTGGTGAATTTTTCTTCGTCTCTGAGTCCTGGTCTGAGATAGATTGTCTGACCTGAGCTTTAATGTTGACCTGAATCCTAATTGAAAGATAGCCCACCATTTCAGAAGTTTGTTCATTAGGATGTTGAATTATGTTTTTCCTTAGAAGAGTTGAAGGCAGCTAATTGACCTACTATTCTCAATAGCTGAGTGGTAGGGAAAGGATTGGCTACCATTTCCCCCATCTTAAAGAGAGTGAACTAAGGAAGAGGCAAGCATGGCTATTTCAGATCTCTTATGCATGTATAAACACGATGAATATGGTTAACATGAAAGTCTCCGTTAAGGGGCTTTTAGAGTCCCTCTGTCTGCTTACGAGACACTAACCCAATGAGACCATCAAAATTACACAAATTGAGAATAGAAGGAAATCCCTCAACAATCAGTCCAAAAATCCATGAAGAAGCCCTTCAACAGAGAAACAGCCAATATTTCAGGAGTACTTTCAGTCAAACATGCACTATTCCATGTAGGGGGCATATATACACCTGTTCCTCACTGTCAAAGGATTCACCAACCTAAAGATTTGGTAGTGAATGGGGTACACATGACATTCCATCTTGCAGTTCCATTGGTCAAAAGGCAGGATGAGGGGGATAGCAGGGAGTTACCCCCTTTAGAAAACAGACCATAAAGGAAAGGGTCACCTTAATTGCCACACCTAGACTCTATGCCTGACATCTAGTGGCCACTCTGGGAATTGCAGTGCAGGATGCGGGAAGCGATTGACCATTGGTCAAGGACACACTGAAGAACTGAGGTAGCTGAATTCCCACTAGCTTCCTCTCTCACAGTCCTGGGCCCACTTCTTATAGACTTCTTTACACTACATTTTCCAAATATGATCCCAAATACTCGTTACTGTTAGAGCCAGAGTGTTCCCAGACAACTTTCATTTAATTGTATTCTAATCACTGTATGAGGATATGAAGAAAAGCAAAACTTGAGAATTTCTGACTTTAATGAATGTTTTGTGTAAAATCAACCTATTGGAAAGATGGTTTCCATCTGGTTATTTGACTATAGTTCATCATTTTTCCTTCTTGGAAAAAAATGGTTATTCATTTACTAACTTACCTTACAGGAGGATGTCTTTATCTGTAAAATAGTGAAAAAAATTGTAACATAACTCGTAGTCTCGCTTTGAGGATTTAAAAAGTTAAATCATGTAAATAATTTTGTCCAGTGCCTGGAAAGTAATAGGTACTCAAGTGGTATCCGCTATTATTAGTTTTTGTTTTGGGTTTCACGATAGTAAGCATTGTACAGTTTTTAACTAATGCACATTTGTAGCCTTATAACCTGTGAGAAGTATTATTTCCCCCGAATATTCAGGTCTACCTATTTGGAGCATTCAGATGTTATATACGATGTTCATTGATCATAGAATTCAAAGTTGAAAGGACTTGCCCAATTTCTAGTCCAGCCCCCTCATTTCCATATAAGGAAACATGACTGAGATCTGATGCAACTCTCCCAGGGTGCACAGGTGGGCGAGGACGACCGGGAACCTGGGTTTCCCCGTGAAGTTCAATGCATTTACCAGCACCACAAATGGCTCATTTATATCTTCAAACTAATGCTGACAAATGAATTTGCTATTCTGTAGAGAAATGTGAGATTTATACTATACAAGTTTAATGAAAAAGTTTGGTACATTTCTGCATTTTAAGAAAATATTAATAATTTTGATGGTATTAAAACAGCAGTTCTTATTCACTGTTGGAAGATGAGTAACAGCTAAACAAAAAGGTTAAACTACAAAATAACCATAATCCTATTGCTCAGACATATGTATATCCATACACATGTATTCATTAAATTAATTTGTCCTTTTATACTTTCTTATAAACAGATGCACCAGTGTTTTGACTAAAAGGTAAGCAGAAACTGTACACACTGTTTTGCATTTTGGGTTGTTTATTTAGATTATGAACACATTAATCTATAGCATCATTTTTATATGTGTCATTATATCTACTATATACTTATACCAAAATTAGTTTAATTAATTACTCTTTGAGATGCAATTAATGACCAACAAGAAAAGTTAGGCAGTTAGTTAATAGCAGGGGGAAGAGAATGAGCGAAAATTGGTCTTGCTGTTGAAAGCTCTGTTCCTCCCTCATTCTTTAGACTTAGATCCTTATGCATCAGCAAATGGTACCAGGTAACTGGCGGAAGGCGTGCCTAGGTCAGGATGTGCTGACCAGTCCTGATGGGAGAGGAAGTGGAGCGCTCAGTTGAGGGAATATCAAGTAATAAACTGGGAAACGCGGGTTCTGTGAAGGGCAGCAAATGGGGCACATCGCAGAGTCCACAGATCTGAGGGTGAAGTACCAGAGAGCGTCAACCTGCGTCTCCCCAGCAACTCGGACAGGCCCGCGCGGCACTAAGTTTGAGTCTGGCGCTCATTTATTTAGGCCTCTGTAAATGTAATAGTGGATCAAAAATGTATACATTGTAAATATGTATGCATATCCCTTTCCCTTCTGTACTTGTTTTCCGAGAGCTGGCAGGCGGCTGCCCAGTCACGGCAGGCGTTCCCAGGGGTGGGGGTCGGGCGCTGCTAGCTGTACACCAGCTGCTCGAAGGCAGTGACTGATCCAGGGTCTCACGAAGGGAAATTGTGCACAAAGTTGGAACTTTTTTTTATAAAGAGTCCACCAAATTTCCGTATTGCAAGAGAAAAACAAAGAAGAGTGTGAATCTATACAGCAACACGACAAGAGTCAGGGCAGGATGACATCCTTTCTCATCTTTCTTTGAATCTGATTTTTTTCGTTTCCATCCATCACGCTTTCATAGTTGAGCAAAACCATCGGTACGAAGGGATCTGGAAGTTTCCCAGCTCGTGCTGTTGCTTCCTCTCTTGCATGCTCTTCTGCAGCTGTGTGTACCCTTTTTGAATCCAACATGAAACATACATATTGTGTGTATTTTCCTTATAAAATGTGTTTTTATCACTCAATAGTGCACTCCTCGCTTTTTCTGCAATACTGATAGCAAATTATTGAGAACACTAGCGATGCTCCTTGGATCCTGCTGGGTGTATCCACAGGCGCTGCCTTTGATCCACATATCTGCCTTGTGTGCAGCCTGTCACAGTGCAAGCGAACAGGGAAGCCGAGTGCCAAAGACCCTGTTTGGGGACAGGCGCATTGTGAATGTCCTGCCAACCATACCGGCCTTGTGGAATTTGAGCATGGGTGGACTGTCAGGTCTGCACCGTGCACGCTGACAGGTGGAAAGCGCTGGAGAAAAATTGGCAGTCTGTGTCTTCCAGGAGGCAAAGGCAGAAATGGCCTTATTCTCCCCCTTTGGAAGGGCACTTCCTGTTTCTAAAAGACAAACGTGGAAATACTAATAGTCACGAACGGCGTACTATGGTTTACCCATCTCTGACATTTTTCTTTGTGCTCCAAATTCAGATTTGTTTTCTTCAACCTAAGAGTAAAATTCCATGGTCACTTTCTAGGAAAAAACAATAAAATCACAGGTAAAGATTAGCTACACTGGCTAGTAAAGGGTGTTTACTTTTTTAAAAACCTGCCTCGTCCTCTGTTGCTTCCTGCATCAGATAGAAAAGGCAGACACTCTGCTGGTGCAGCATTATTGAAATAGACTTCACACTCACTCCAGTAGATGGTTCACACACTTTAATTCCTGTTAAAAAACTTAATTAAATTGCATGATTTATTAGCTTGTGTTACATGTTGAGAAAAGCAGTCTGGAAAACCTATGCATTCTGTGTAAGACCAAGCCAGCTGTCTCAGAGGAAAGACTTTCAGTCTTGTGTCAATTTTGCAAACTACTGAATTGCTAACAGGCTCTTTGTTGGCTGTTCTTATACCCTTAATAAACTCAACATCGCTTAAAAAAAGAAAAAAGCAGTATTCTAAAGGAAGAAAAGGCAGTGTGTATTTTCTTAAACAAATCAGCATTCTCAGTAACTATCTTTTTCTTTGATGTCTAACGGATCCTGCTACATTTCTGTAACTATTAGCCTAGAAAGGTATTTCGTAACATAGTTTACCTCTAATTTTATTTTCTCTGAAACCAACTGTCAACTATATTTTTCTCCATGCTTTTAAACCTTCTACAAATGCTCATCTTTCTGTGATTGCGTTTAAGAGCACAACCTTAATTCAGGCTTTCTATACTCTTTCTGGTTTATGGTGATATTAAACTCAAGCAAATTCACTCGTTGAAATCAACCTGGGGGGAAAAACCCATTGGTCTATAATTTAAGATTATTTGACTGTTCACTGGCAAACGATTAGACATCATAATCATTTACTGAGCCTCAATCAGCATTTTCTGAAATACTTTTACCTACTATATGGTAGATGAGAATAGAGAAAGGAGAGAAAAATAGCAGCAAGCACCAGAGACCTGAGCTATTCCGCAACTCTTCAGTTGCATGTCTGAGTTAAAAGGCCTTTAGAAAGACTGAGCAAAGGTGGACTAGCAGAATTGTCTAAGACATTTCATATTTGTGGCTGAATACACACAGTCACACGTGTGTGCACGTGCTTGCAGGCCTGCACACACACGCACACACACACACGCACTTCTTGCAATGAACTCATCAGGAGCGCCTCCCTAATTTAGGCCCAAGCTGGCAAAGAAGTCAGCTGTTTTTTCTTTTTCCTGACACTATGACATCAAAACAGTATCCAGGCATTAGACAGTATTTATTAGCTTGTAGGGCCAGAGATAATGATCCCATTCAATCAGAATGCATGAATAATTCAAGAATCCCAACTTCGCATAATTCCTGGCTCTACTTTTAAAACCAGTAAAAGAACCATTTGTATCATTTATTAATTTTTGGTGACAATGGGTAAAAGACAAAAGAGATTTTGTTTTGTATTTTTTTTCCAGGAAAGAGAGCCTCTTGGCTCTTTCATTTCAAGCTGATCAAAGGTGGTGCCAAAAGAACCTGTAAATGTATGTAAATATGGAAAAGCATGATGCTACAAGGGGAATATTCAGCATCACCTCTCTGGATTATTTCTACATAAATCTATTGAGGGTGTTTTAATCACTGTGAATAGTTTAATATTATTTTACACGCTACTGCTAGGAAACAATTATGGTTTCTGCAAGACCATTGAAGCTATAATTTCAGGGGTCATTTCTGCAATGTGCAATCTCAAAAGCACATTTGAAAGAGGATGGACGATTTTAAACACCAAAGAGAAATTGAAATAATTTAATCTTAGGACAGAAAATGTTGCTGCTTCTCATTTTCTAACATAAACAATAAAAGTCAACGGAAGAGGGTGCCATTTTCCCTGTGAACAAGCTCTGTCCTATAGAACTCTGCAACGAAGGCCATGCTTGATATTTACACTGTCCAATATGGAAGCCATGAGCCACATGTGGCTATTGAGCGCTCGAAATGTGGCTAGTGCAACCAAGGAATAGAATTTTATTTTTAACTACTTCTATTAATTTAAATATAAATAGCCACATGCAGCTGGTGGCTACCTGTTGGACATCACGGCCTCTAATTCCTCAAGGAGAATGGCTATTGGAATATAAATATCGACAGGTAGAGAATTATTACTAAGGTATTTTGATCCTTCTTTTAAATTTATTATTTACATTGAAACTGTCACTTTTCTATTACAGATTATCTAGATATTTGTGATTGATCCATCATGTACTTTCTTTTGCCAATTCTTTTGGCAAAATTAGAATGAGAGAGTGTTCCAATTGCTGCTTTTGGTAAGGTGTACTATAATGAATGATGTGTGATACACCCATTAGAATGAATCAAGAAATGGCAATAGGCAAATTAGATGAGAGAAAACTTTGATTTATACCTTGATGGCTTAACAATAAGCAAAAATGTATTATCAATTTAAAAGAGGTTATGGGGGCCAGCCTGGTGGTGTAGTGGTTAAGTTCACGCATAGCAGGGTTTGCCAGTTTGGATCCCAGGCACAGACCTAGGCACTTATCAAGCCATGCTGTGGCAGGCATCCCACCTATAAAATAGAGGAAAATGGGCAAGGATGTTAGCTCAGGGCCAATCTTCCTCAGCAAAAAGAGGAGGATTGGTGGCAGATGTTAGTTCAGGGCTAATCTCCTCCCCCCACCAAAAAAAAAGACATTGGGAAGAAATTTTATTGGGGATATATTTCCTAAGAAAATATCTGATCTTCAATCAGCTAATTAGCTTTTCTAAAAATATAAAATGACTATACTTTAGGAAATGTGGAAGTATCGATTGACACTTTTGTCATTATTATACTCTTGTAGTGGGTTTCTCCTCACCCTCATGCAGAATATTCTGCAGAAAAAGACGAATCAGTAAAGTAAAAATTAAAGGACCGCAGTCAGTGAGATCAATCGATGTATCTCTGAGATTTATTGGAAGTTTGTAAACAGCTACTATCTGCATTGTCTTAATCAGCTGTCCACAGAAGGAAGGCCATTATCAAATCCCAAGACACAAACGCATTTGTTAACTTCCAGGGACTGTCCAAGTGTGTGTTTGTGCATTCATATTAGCCATTAATTAAGGGCCACTTGGGGGCCTTTTTTTTAAGCTCTTAAACTGGATTAGTGAAAGTGATCAAAAGGACCAATTGAGTTTTGTAAATTGAGTTTTACAAGATGGGCAATAGACTTTGAAAAGGACTTCCTAAATCAGACGTCACTGATTTCTTCATCACGGCCTTAAAACGAGGGCTGTCATTAAGAGGATTTGAGTGGAAGCATCAACTGAATGTTGATACTACCTCCATGGAAGCTGAAATGGGATGTGTTATACCAACAAGTAGTTTCAAAATTCCAGAAGTAAAATCCAATGGCACTGTGTGATTTAGAAGTTAAGTTTGGGACGAAAGGTTCCTGTCTCTATAATAGTGGCTGATTTCGAAGGAATCTCATTGCTATTCTCAAGAGGCATTAATACATGTTTTTATAAGCCTACATTAATGGTGTCTCAGTTGGATAATTGGATTGTTGTTAGAGACAAGTACAATGCTTATGGATGTTTTCTACTATTATTGTTGTTTTGTTAAGAAGTGTCATTTTTTGAGTTTTAATCATGTGTACATTATTTCTAATTCTCACAAAACCTTGCAGGGTGTTTGCTCCTATTTGGAAAATGAGGAAAAAAAGTTCCAAGAAACTAGTAAATTTCTTTACAGTGATAATGGCAGCAGGTGCTGGAACTAAAAGTGAGCTCAGAATCGTCCACCTGCAAAGCTCCTTCTTATCCTTAACATTGTGTTATCTCTCTAATCTTGAATATAAAGTACACGATACTGAAGCCTGTTTGCAAAAGCATATTCATTTACACAAATGGATGCATGTGATCTAGCTCACCTGTTTTGGGAGACCTTTTGTCTAGGGTTAGGATTCTTTCCATCTTATCTATGGAATTGGGCTGTCGTCTATTGCTACTCATTTCCAAAAAGCACGGAATTTTTCAAAGGTTAGGCCAAAAGAAAGTCATTTTCTGGTCAATATTTGTCTTCTGGCCATTCTGTGATGTGTATTTTGTGATTCAAAATCAATGGGTCTTGGGGCTGGCCCCGTGGCCGAGCGGTTAAGTTCGCGCGCTCCGCTGCAGGCGGCCCAGTGTTTCGTTGGTTCGAATCCTGGGCGGGGACATGACACTGCTCATCAAACCACGCTGAGGCAGCGTCCCACATGCCACAACTAGAAGGACCCACATCGAAGAATATACAACTATGTACCGGGGGGCTTTGGGGAGAAAAAGGAAAAACAAAAATCTTTAAAAAAAAAAAAAATCAATGGATCTGATTTAACTCAGAGGCCCCTTTGAGAATCAGGTGTGTGTTGACTATTTTTTCAGAAAAATATACATATTATTTTAGAGATTTCAAGGACTACCTGAAGTGCAGATTTGTCTAAATTATGACTTTCAGTTTTCTGCCAAGGAAGATAAGATTCTGAGTTCCCTATGGTAACGAAGGACAGTCAGTGTACCAGCTTCCTAGGGCTGCCATCGCAAATTACTGTGAACTGCGTGGTGTAAAACAACAGACATCTGTGCTCTCCCAGCTCTGGAGGGCAGAAGTCTGAAACCAAGGTGTCAGCAGCACGGTGCTGCCTCCAAAGGCTTTAGGGAAGAATCCGTTCCGGCCTGTTCCAGCCTCTGGCGGTTCTGGGTGTTTCTCGTGGCTGTGTCACACAAACCCCTACCTCTGTCTTCACATGGTCCTCTTCTTTACGTGACTGACTTCTCTTCTGTCTTTTATAAGGACATTTGCCATTGGATCTAGGGCCCACCCAGGTATTCTAGGATGATCTCATCTCAAAATTCTTTACTTAATTATGTCTGCAAAGACTCTTTTTCCATATAAGGTCACATTCACAGTTTCCAGGGGTTAAGATGTGAACATATTTTTGGGAGGCCACCATTCAACTACGGTCGAATGCTTGAGGCTTATTTTCTTTTTCAATCTCATTGCCTCACGTAGTTGGCCCAGAAAAGCCCTCACAGTACTCCTATTTAGAATGTAGTTAACTCATAACAATTGATAGAAACAAAAAGCAGGAAGGCAAAAATCTAGAACTAAGTAGGAGGCAGCGGTATGTATGGTGGTTAAGGGCACAGACATGAACATTTGACTGACTGCCTGGGTTACAATCTCGCTCACATGGTCTGTGACTGGGGACAACCTGTGAACTTCTGCAAGCTTCACTTTCCTCATCTGTATGGTAGGATGAGTATCTTCTTCACAGGGTTTTTGTAAAGATTAAATGAAGAAATTCTTGTCAAGAATTTAGCATAATGTCTGGCATGGAGTAAGCACTAAGTAATGCTGACCATCAGTGTGTGCTGCCCTCTCGCATCCTCTGATGTTTCTTAGGGGTAGTTGTCTCTCATTTCTTATATTTATCTTCTCACCTATCCGTCCGTCTTTGATTTATTTGTTCATCTGCTTGTTTGTGTTACAAAAAATGATTATAAGGACGAATGAATCAAACTCCTTGGAATATGGGGACTTTCTTCCTCAGAAGTCATCTTCATGGGCAATGACTAGTAAAATGACCATTCTTTTTGCCTATAGAGACCCTAAACATCCATTCAGCCATTCACCATTTATTGAACACAATTATTTCAGGGCTTGTGATAGAAACAAGAGACCAAAAGATGATTTGGACAATTTCAGCTGTCAAACAACTTTCATTCTATTCAGGGTGATAAATGAGTTATACAATAATTGTCACAGAGCATAATTGGTGCTTTAAAGATGTAAAATCAGGAAACCACGTAAAGATGTAAGATCAGGACATACAGGGAGCATGCAATTTAGAAGGGCAGGGGAGAGGCCGGTCAGAAGACTTTTTCCCCAAAGAGTTATATCATAGTGGGAAGAGCATCAGTCCAGAAGTCATGGAGAAGTTAGAGGAATGAATCCTATCCTTGTCACTAATCAGCTACTCCTTAAACTCTAATACCCTCATCTGTAAAATGAGGTTACTGTCTGTATCATTGGATCGTTGTGGGAATTAATTAAATAATGAGTCTAGAACAATTCCTGCTACCTAGCAAAGGACATATAAATATTAACTATTTAGTTGTTATTATAATGACTATTAATCAATTTCCTGGTGCACAGAAGTCCAACAAGTCTTGTTTCCTTTCTTCCCCTCCAAGCCCATTCCCATTTCAGGATTACCTCGTCAAGGAAACCATCTGTACCTGCACCACCCCTCCATGCCTCATGTTCCACACTCTATGATAACAGTACATATACGTTAATAGTCTTGTTTCTGCATTTTTCTTCTACACTACGCTACAATCTGGAAATCTGGAAGCATATCTCATCCACATAGGTTGTCCTAGTGTACAATAAAAGATTAGTCAGTGAATGTTTCTTGAACTGTTAAGATTTCAGGCACACACTTTCCTGGTCCCCACCCCTCCTAAAAATATTTGATGATAAGCTGTGAAGTTGTATTAATACCCTCCAAGAGAAATTCCATAGATAACATTAGGTCAGAACTTCAGGACAAGTTCCATTTGGTCTAATTGTATTCATTTTCTATTGCTGCATATCTAATTATCACAAATGTAGTGATTAAAATAACATCCATTTCTTCTCTAACAGTTAGAGTATGACAACACTGGGTTCTCATTTTCATGTGCTTGGAATCAAGGTGCAGGATGGAGCTGCAGTCTCATCAGAACACCTGGGAAAGGATTTGCTTCCAAGCTCCCTCCAGCTGTGGGCAGAATTCACTTCCTTGCAGCTGTACGATTCACAGCAGCTTGCTTCTTCAAAGCCAGCAAGGAAGACAGCATCTCTAAAACAAGTTTGCCAGCAAGGTGGGATCTTACATAAAATAAAGTAATCACAGGAGTGACATCCCGTGACCCTGGACATGTAACGTAACATCATAATAGTAGCAACATCCTGTCCTCTTCACTGTATTCTCTTGGTTAGAAACAAGTCCCGCCCACACCCAAGAGGAGGAAATTGTACAAAGGGTACACCAGGTAAACACCTGGAGGTGGGGATCACTCGGGCCACC
Source organism: Equus quagga (assembly GCF_021613505.1). NCBI lineage: Eukaryota > Metazoa > Chordata > Mammalia > Perissodactyla > Equidae > Equus > Equus quagga. The sequence goes on along the minus strand of NC_060267.1, from coordinate 179,926,673 downwards.
TTACAGTCTGTCCTCCACAGTAATGTTAGGAGTGCCCCTGAGTTCTGGACTGTAGGCTTACATTCTTAACCTTTCATTCACTGGTGCTTTTATTGAAGACCCAGGATTATATAATAATAATAGTATATAACAATGCTATATGCATTAAGAAGAAAAGTATAGAATGTTTACACAAAAAAAGGATACAAAAATATTTCTCCTGATATAGTTCTCTGTAATAAAAATCATGAGGCATATTACTCTGAAAACTTAGAAGTATCTATTAGTTGATATGTTATGGTAGAGCCGTCATTAGGAAGATAATTCATCACACTAGAAGAGCTGTACTCTGCATTATAAATTGCTGTAATAATACACTGCACCTGATAGTTATTAATTTTAGTGCCATCTCATTTATCATAACATTAAACCATTCTGAATTTGAAAAGAGACAAATAGAAGTTCATTTTCTTCGTTTTCTGAGATATGGTGAACACAGATGCTCAAGAATAATAATTAGAAGTTGAGAGTTACTGCATTTTCTGGAGCAGAGCCTGTGATCACATGAACATGGGAGCCAAATTTCTTAACTTTGTTATTTATTTTTTTTTTGTAACGGTCAGTCTATGTTATATATGAAGGTGGTTGGGAAGCTCGCCTAGGTTGTGATATCTGCCTAGAATATCACATTGACTGCTGGATAATGGGGCCAACCAGGCTGCCTGAGGAAGGGACCTCTTCCCTCATTACTGTCCTTGGCAGGTCTTGTCTAAACCTGCAGGCTGGGGGAAGAAGACCACATTCCCAGCTTGGGGAGGACTTTGCTGGTTGTTGTGCTTTACCCGCGGAACCTCTGAATCACGGCTTAATTCAAGTGACTTTAGGAGTCAGGGAGACGGAGTTCCAGAGTGCAGAAATTGTGATGGCAAATAATAGCACTAAGCACATGCTCCGTCCCCAAGAGACAAATATTGGCCATGCCCAGTGGATAATTTCTCCTCAGGAACATGGGCCTAATGAACACAGCAAGCCATGAGTAGGGAAGCAACTATTGTCAACAGCCATGGACTCTGACTAGTTTCTCTTGTCTTGCTGAAAGGTGCTGGTGTTCCTTTCTCTAACGTCTTTGCAGTAGTTGGTTTCAGCTATGTTCCAGGAAGAACACCAGCCACTCTGAACAGGTCCAGACTCCAACTGCAGGAGTGATGCCTGCACAGATGGTTGGAGAAGTGTACCACAGTGACCTTTGACTTATTATAATGCTAAGATCTCTGCCCCAGGAGGAGCTGAAGTCTTAGTCGCATAACATGCAATGCATGTAAAGGCATGTGCGAGCTTATACCCACCTCTACATACGATCATGTAACTTCCCCTTTTGAATATTCATTCTCTATCTCAAATAAAAGGCACCCATCTCCCCTTGCTCAGGGAGGCTGCAGCTTGTGAAATTATTCCCTGTGGTCTTCTTTGTTTGCTACATGCTGCAAAAAAATTTTACTTTGTGTGACAATTTCTTCTGGCGAAGACTCTGATTTTAACTCACCAAGAGGCAGACCCACTTTGGTGCTGTATCACTATGACTTCTGTAGTTTAATTATCCATGAAAAGATTAATTTTGATAAATTTTCAAGCTCTAATATTTTCCTTGTATTTATTATATTTTGTAAATAAAATGATTTATTGTCACTATATGCTAAATCCATCAGATCTTCATTCAATGACCATTTTCCAATTGATATTTAAAAACATTCTGTGGTGTCCTCTACTGTTCACTTATTTATGAGTGAGTATCTTTTGTATAGACAGCACTGTTCTAAACATTGCAGATGCAACAATGTATAAGATAAAGTCCCTGTGTTCATCAAGCTTATTAGTGAAATGGGGAGTGAGAAGCAGACAAAAAACAAACAGATATGCAACATAATGTCAGATAGTGAGGGTGCTATGATACAAAAAACAAAGTGGGTGCCTTAGTGTGGACTGCTATAACAAACTTCCATAGACTGGGAGGCTTATAAATGGATGCTTATTTCTCACAGCTCTGGAGGCTGGAAGTCTGAGATCAGGGTGCCAGCATGATCCAGTTCTGGTAAGGGCCTCTTCCAAGTTGCAGACTGTCGACTTCTCGTTGTATCTTCACATGGAGGAAAGAGATCAAGCTAGCTCTCCGACCTCTTCTTTTAAGGGCACCAATCCCATTCATGAGATCTCCACCCTCATGACCTCATTACCTTCCAAAGACCATCATGTAATTTAATGAGGCTGCCATTAGACGGAGGTGGCTCTAGTGCCTTGGCAGCCTACCCAAGCAAACCAAAACCTAAGCCAGAGTCAATGCACTCTAATCCGAGAAAAAGGAACTTAAGAAAAACAACCACAAACAGCCAGCTAGGTTTTCCCAAATAAGTCAGCTGCTAAAGTTGTAGACAATCAAATAATTTCCTTGCTTTGCTTCCAAGTCTTCCATATACAAAACCTCTCCTTGAGCTCCTGTGGGTGGAATGCTGTAATCACTTTCTGTTTGGTGTTGCCTGATTCTAACTGATGTGTGCTCATATAAACTCTTGGAAATTTTAATGTGCCTCAGTTTCTCTCTTAAGATATGAATTTTGTGGGGGACACAAACATTCAGTCCATAACATAAGATATGAGGTGATGAGGATGACAATGGAGGAAGTTTGGCGTTACAGCAGTGGTTCTCAACTGGGGTCCTTCTGCCCCCCCAGGGTGTGGCAGTGTCTGCAGACATTTTTGGTTATCAGAGCTGGGAAGTTGCTACTGGTACCTGGTGGGTAGAGTCCAGGGAGGCTGCTAAGTATCCTACAACGCACAGGACAGCTCTGCCCTTCCAACAAAGAATTTTTTGGCCCAGACTGTGCCAAAGTTGAGAAACTCTGATTCAGAGGTAGAGTCAAAGGACAGTTGGATGGCACCCACAAACCACAAGGGGATGGGACAGTCACATTGTTTGGAGAGGAGCCTTCAGGCAGAGGGGGCAGCAAGAGCGAAGGTTCCCAACCAGGGCATGACTACTGTGACCAAGGGAAGGACTCTCTTTGCAGGAGATTTTGGATGATGGCTTGCAGGTCTCCTTCCCAATACTTTGAGGCCTAGGCAAGAATAGAAGTGAAAACTTACTACCATGTGTTGTTATACTTAAAAATTGTAAACTGAGCCAATGGATTATTACATAAAATATGTTCTCTTCCCCATCTTAAACTTCATAATGACAAAAATAAAATTATATTTATAAAGCTCTGGTTTTCATAGGACTGAAATTTAGCAACATACAGATAACTAAATGCCATTATTGCCGTGCGCATTGGAATGGTCTGTGGTGATGGGCCAGTGGTGTTCAGATGAGTAATAAAATAAAGACAAAAATGATTCACAAGTATTACCTATTTTTTAACAAACTTTTTTTACCATTGATTCAGCAAAATCATTAATCAAGTTCCTTTAATAAATATTTTTACATAATTTGTATTCAGTGGACAGAACCACCCAATTACACAATCATTCTGAGTGACTAGATTTTAGATGGTGTTCGGTTTGGAGAAATTTCATTCTGCTGAAGAGATGGAAACTGGAATGGTCAATAAAATTATTAAAGACAAACTTAGATTTGAAAATAAACTAGAATTCCTTCAATTAAGTGCCTAAAAAGACTTTTCTTTACATTGTAATACTAAATTCAAACTTTTCTTCATTGAAACAACTTAGAACACTCCTATTATGACTATTTCTAATAATAATAGCCATAACGCAGTAAATCACCTTTATAAAGTTACATATACTCTCTTTTGATTCTTAAAAAAAATATTCTGAAGGAGTCCAGAGATGAGAATGCCTTTCTTAAGTTACTATGGCGAGGGGAGCTAGAACCCAAATCCAGGCAAGACTTTTGATTCAAATTCCTACATCCTTCCTGTTGCATTTCTTTGCCTTATACATTCATTCATCCATTCATTTATTATTTATTTATCAAATAGCTATGGAATGCCTATAATATGCTAAGCACTGTGCTACCACCTCTTGCAATAGCATACTGTATATTTATTATATCATGTAATATAGACTGATGACCTATTAATATATACCGATGGAAATGTCACATGGCATATTATGTCTTCCTATTTGCTCATTGTAATGGGGAAGACCAGCTTGTTGTGAGGTTCCAAAGGAGAAGTCCATTTTCAGAATGTGCCCACTTTAAACATAAAAAAAAATGAGGAGAAACTCTTCATATACCTGCCCACGTACACAAAGTTAGCTCCTTCGCTTTTATCATATGATTTACTTAAGTGTTGTCTTACATAGAAGAAAAAACAGATGGATGGTCTCACATTCTAATAAAAATAGGGATATTTGGGGCTGGCCTGGTGGTGTAGTGGTTAAGTTCATTGCCCTCTGCGTCGGGGATCCAGGTTTGTGGGTTTGGACTCTGGGTGTGGACCTACACACCGCTCATCAGCCATGCTATGGTGGCAACCCACATATGAAATAAAGGAAGATTGGCCACAGATGTTAACTCAGGGCCAATCTTCCTCAGGAAAAAAAAAGGAACATTTGATTATCTTTTTTCTTTAGTACGGTGTAAATGATCGGGCTTCTTATTCTTATTCTAAGACTGATTCCCTATAATTATCTACTAAAGAATTATTCTCATTTAAATTATTCAGAATAGCATCTCCTAAACTTACCTGATCATAATACATTAAAAATTATCATGTACTTCCCAAACACCAAAGACTCATGAGCTCCAATGTCTGTTTGCACAAAGGAGAAAGCAAAAGGTTGTCTCACAGAAAAACTAGTAGCTTCATGGGCTGACACTAGATTTAGTTTATATGCTTAATATACAATAAACACCAGATATATCATAAATACACAGTTTGCATCAGCAGTCATTTCCAAGATGACATTTGACGAGATGGGTACTGGAAGGCTCGGCCAGTGTGCAGTTGGGCAGTTTGAATGCCCTGCCTTCAATCATCTCTCAGCAATTTTCCAGGCTTCTCTGAGGTGACACACCTCAGGCAATTTTTGCATAAAATTAACTACTGAAATCTGTGTAATATTTGAGCCCACCTATATGATGCTTTTTAGAAAAACAATGTTCCTAGCATTAGGTTCTCTTTTGGTTTTGTCTGTTTCTCCAGACACATATTGATCACACAAAGCATAGTTTGGAAAAAGTTGGCCTCACTTCTCTCTTTGCTGATTTTAGTCACAGCACCACCAAGACAGGGGGTTTTGTAAATGTAGAGTTTGTGTGCGTCTGTATTTATCTCTGGCTGCACTCCAAAATAAAACACAAATTATGTCTGCACAATCATTTCCTTTGTCCCTTCCCACTGGCCTATATCATTGACTGTGTTCTGCGGGCAGTTACAAATGACAGTGATAATATCATGCCAACTTTTAGGCGGTTATACACTAAATTTCTTTAAACAATATACGTCACTGTTGGGCACACAAATACAAAGACTGGGTTCCCAGATACAAAGTGAATAGAAGCCATTTCTTGGCAATACAGAGCCTCTAAACAGAAAAGGGTTTTGATAATTGATCTCATCTTTATCAACGAAATGTGCCTCAACATGCTTACCTTCCTCTCTACCTGCCTAGCTCCTGCTCACTTACTTCTTTTCTTAGACTTCCTTTCTTGATGCCCAAGATCCAATTAGCTACCCTCCCTGACACACTCCAGGTTTCCAATCATAATACTTCCTCCCACTGTAGTGTGATTTCCTCTGTTTTTGTGTATTTCCTACTGGATCATAAAATATCTTTGGACAGAGATTATTTCTCTGGTTCACTGTTGTATTCTTGGTGGCTACCATGATATCTGGTACATAGAATCTGCTCAATAAATATTTGGTAAATTCATAAGTGTTCTCTCCTCTCTACTTTTATATATTTGAAGAGGGATGCAGACTAAGAATTAACAATTATAAGAACATACTCATGTTATTATAATCCCAGTGTAGATAGCATTGAAGAATACAATGTCAATAATTTGATGATATTACTATCTACATTGGCTTGATACTCGTGGCCATTAGATTGGCTGAAAATTTCCATAGTCAGTTTTCCCAAAATGAGTATTCAACAGCGTTGGCTCAATTAGATTTCAACTATACACATGTTTTGTTGAAGTATCCATTTTCCTTTTCTTTTCTTTCTTCCTTCCTTTCTTCTTTTTCTTTTTGTTGTTGTTGAGTTCTTGTTTAGGAAATAATTTTGGCTATCAAACAGTTAAACCTGGACAGCGCTGCTGAGTTTGGATTCTATGTGGTTGACGTTCTTATTATTACCCTTAAATAGAACTATGCTATGTGGCTGCTCTTATAAAATGAAATAGTAATTTTTTCCATTTTATTTTTTTCAGGTGCATCTTTGAATATCTTATTTGTTTCTATTTGAGTAGAATTTACAATCCTATGCTATAGGTGATGGATCTCTAAGGTAGAAAAAATGGTGTGGCCTACAAAGGGAAAAGTAGAAAAGACTTGATAGTGTACGTATGAGGGTTCTCCAGAGACACAGAACCAATAGCGTGGGTGGATCAATAGGTAGATGGGCAGACAGACAGAGAGATAGATAGGTAGATATAGAGATAGAGATAAGGAGAGGGATTTAAGGAGTTGGCTCCTGTAATTGTGGATGCTGGCAACTCCAAAATCTGCAAAGTAGGCTGGCCCGACTGAAGACTCAAAGAAGAACTGATGCTGCAATTTAAATCTGAAGGCAGTCAGCTGGTAGAATGCCCTTTTCTCTGAGAGAGGTCAGTCTTTTTCAATTTAGACCTTCAACTGATTATGAGGCCCCTTCAATTTATGGAGAGTAGTCTGCTTTACTCAAAGTTTACTGATTTAACTGTTAAACTCATCGAAACAATACCTTCACAGAAACATCTAGAATGATGTTCGACAAATATCTAGAGACTGCAGCCTAGCCAAGCTGACACATAAAATTAACCATCAGGTCCAATAATAGATTTTTTCTCCTTCCAATATCTACACACGTAAACAGTTTAGAAGGGAAAAGCTGTCATGCAAATCCTGACTGAGGCTTCTTCCACCAGAGCAGGGAATGTTCAGGAATCAATAGTCAGCAAACAGGATCAAGAGTTTTCGCCACTAAATTTAGAACGGACTATGCCATCAACTTGTGTGACTATAGATATTCGATTAAGTTGCTCTAAAACAGCGTGCACCAGTTTCCTCATTGTCAAAAGTAACTATAAATTCACGCAGATATGGTAAGTAGCATACACATTATAGAATACAGTCATTCCTATTGCCTGGTTACTTCTGTGATAAATGCAGCAAATCTGATATTGAATATCGGAAATGGAACACCAGAGGCTAGAAGCTGACTCTAAATTTAAAGCATAAGATCTAATTGGGTTCTAAATTAGACAGAAACAGTTATTCCTTGTTCCCAACCAATGATGAGCACTAGAAGAGCCATAAACTATGAACACACTACATTTTCTTTTACATGGGTGAGTGCACCAATTGTTTTTTATCCCTGTTTGAATTCTTCCACAAAGCACAATCAAGAATGCTTTTAAAAATATTTGTCTACATGGGAAAGGGAAGCCCCATGTTTTGGCCAAGTGGAAAGACAGGTGGCCATCTGGAAGGGGTCTATGGTATGTCATAGATGAGAATGACCTTCCCTGATGGTAACAAAGTGCCTAAAGAACTTGTCAAGGGGCTTGTCATACGATAGACCAGGTCCTCACCATACCACACAAGAAAGACACTATGTAGCGGGGTCTGCTTTTTCCTTGATGGATGCAAACTCCATTACAGACGATGGGAATTTCGTGTACGTTTTCAGAAAGCACTATGCTGTGTGAACTGCAAAGGAAAAAAAGAAAACAAACAAACAAACACAGGCTTGAATTTTAAAAGAAAATTGAAAAAAAAACAAGAAACAAAAGAAACCGAAAACATTTCACGTCTGTACTCCTAGGGAGATAATAAAAACTGTGGATGCTGAAAATGAGAGCATGCACTTTTTAGAGAGACTAAATGTGGCTACGTGCCCTCCCACCTATGTGTAAGCTCAGAGTCAAGAGCAGATTTGGCAGCTGGTCCTTCGGGTATTCATTTGCTTCCATAAATCAGTAGGTGCATTGCCGGAGGGTGTTGACTTTATTTTTCTCTTCTTAGTTATTTATTTTCTATGATTTAAAAATATTATAATTATAAATTCTGGAATTAATGTAACTGTATAAATATAAACTGGTTTTTTTTCTATGTGGAGACCAGAAAATAGAGCCTATGGTAAGCATTTATATAGGAAACTATCCTTCAAATAAAAGCAATAGTCAGAGACAGTATCAAAATATATTCAAGTTTACAAATTTAGGCAACAGTTGATAAGGATATAAATTAATTTCTATTAAAACAGTAACATCAAAAACTCAAATAAGGATGGTGCTTCTTTGATGCACATAAAATCTAGGGAATGCGTAAGTATTTTGAATTCTTGCCACATTGCTAAGTACGAATTCCTAGCATGGATCAAAATCTTGCAAAGAAATTTTGGCAAAAAAAAAATAAAACAAAACAAAAAACCCCAGAAAATATTGAGTCAGTCCCATAAAAGGCAAGAAATAGACTGCAAATAGAAATTGCTTTATTTCCAAGTCAATTCATTTTGGCAAACTACACAGTAATGTGACGTCTTTTATATGACGCCAAAAGAATAGTTTTCAGTGTGAGTCGTGAATAGACTTGTTACTAATGATAAACATTTACTACATGATAGTTAATATTCATAATAGGGTAGATATGGTTTCTGCAATATAATTTAACCAAATGCCATAAGAATTTTCTAGTTTTTTTTTTAAGTGACCAACATTCAATTATCCCCGTGTGCGGTTTCTGTGTACAAAGGGAAGACAGCTTCTCTTTCCCATTGCCGCCATGACCCCTGGGGCTGTAAGAATTATTAAGTTCACAGCCACAACTTGGATTTGCTTGGGTGATTAATAATTCTGGAACTTATCTAGTGCTACTGGATGGATTTTCCAGCATTTTAATAATAAAGTTGATAAGGATAACTATGGTGAGGGCATTTATGAAGAATTTACTCTATGCTCTGCATGAATCGCTGTTCCTTCTCACTATAACCCCTCTGTATACTCCCAGCAAATGCCTATTACAGACGGGGAAACTGGGTTCAGAAATGCTGGGTAACTCTTCCAAGATTGCACAGCAACAAAGTATTTGAATGACTAAGCCCAAGTGTGTATGCCCCTATAGTTTATGTTTTTTTTCCATTTATCCTGCTGTCTATCTTTATGTGGGTAAATGCTTACCTTGTAATCAAGAATTAAGAGACTCCACATCAGAGGATTTCAAACAAAAATTTAATATGCCACAACAAATAATATTTTATGTAAAAACAAAAAAAAATATTTCTCATATACTTTGTGACATAATTTCTTAATTTTAATATTGTCCAAATGAATTAATCACTAGGAAAAATGGAGTCATTGCTTTGTTACATTTTAAAATATAATATAATGAAAAATTTTATTACAGACGAAAACTCCTAAAAATGCCCATGACACCAAACATGTATGTGCTGTGCATATATATTGATATAAAATGCTTCAGCATATTTTACATTCTGTTAATTGGAAGATATCTATTAAATGAGGACATTGAAGAGCATCAAAGTACCCCATTATTTTGCTGATCTCAGCCATTGTCTAAACCCATCATCTGAAACAAAAGTGTGCCAATATTGCCAGGGTTCTGGGGCATCTATTTCCTGACCAAATGCTCCATATTTTAGAGTTCCCTGCAAATGTATAAATATTAGTTTTTGCTAGCAGAATGGATGTGAAGTGCTTAAATATTTTTTCCCCAACACTTTTTAAATAGAAAAGAAAACTTCCTTCTGTTTGACTCAAATTTGCTTTCCAGATGTCGGGGGTCAAAGGTTGGAAATAAAAGTATCCAGTATGGGCCTACTCTAACTAGCCAGCATGCCCAAATGTGTGAGAGCCTTCCCAGAGGGCGTCCTTTTGTAGCTTTGTTTTTTCTCTTGCCTTTCCTGGTAAGAAGTCCATATTCACTCTGCTGAATTATGCCATTCTAATTCCGCCTGGACCAGGACGTCCATGTCTCTTGCATTCATTCCTTAGTAATAGACTGCATTATGAGCCCTTAAAATGATTGTTATAAGTGAATAAATGTGGAAAGTTGCTAATTCTCTTCCTCTTGAGTTTGATGTGCTATGTCCTGCTTGATAACATCTGAAGTGCTCCCTCTTTAACTCAATACTAACATAAGATGAGAGACAGAGGGTGAACACACAAAAAGTGGAGACATCATCGACGACTTGGTTCTTTTTTGCTCTGCTGAATGGTTGACCTTTAACAATTACTTTATATTTTAAGAATTTTTTTAGGCCATATTTATTCAGAAAATATTCTGGAAGTTGAAACTTTACCAGAAAATACATTAAAGGATTCCTTTCAAAGGCTTGAATTAGAATGTCTACTTAAAATATCATATTATCAAAACTAAATCTAGAGCAACATCCATAACTTCTGTTCTTCCTAATTCTTTATGAAATGTGCTAAATAGTTGATGATCTTATAGTTAGTAACTTAACAAGTATGCAACGAGCGCCTTTTAGAGAAGAGTTCAGCACAGAGCAGGGAGAAAACAATTGGTCCCTGAAGTTTAAGTTGAATTATTGTATGTGTTCTCTTTTTATAGCTTGTTCTAGTGCTTTGAGCGTTTTACATAGATTTTAAAATTACAGGACATCTCACGAAACAGTCTGTAAAACTCTCCGTCTAACCAGTCCGCACAGCCTGCTGGAGAGGAAGCCACAGAGAACAGTGAAGGAGGAGCGGAAGGACTGGGAGCGAGAAAGGGCGAAATTATGAGGGTAATAAAATAGAAGCACCGAAATTAACCCATGGTCTGTTATCAACGTGGGAGCACAGAACACACAAACAATGTGTTACAACTGTAAGCACAGTGATGCACTTGGGTTCTGTTCTCAAGGCCTCAGACCCTCCCGTCCAAATGGCACAATATGCCCGTGTTCAAAAGGAGGGTTTCCTGTACGTTTCCTTTTTGACCATCAGCGAGTCATAGGACAGACTTCTGCCAAAAAAAATCCGTTCACATCTTTCAAAATTTGTATTTAACCAAGGACGACTCTTCTTTGCTCTCTTTAGAGTTCGCTGGACCCATTAAACGTTGTGTCTAAGAAAAATGAGATTGTTAAATTGTACTTCTTATAAAATATATGAATAAATAATAAAATGTGCTGATATTTTATTAATAACTACTAAATTCTATATATGACCTTAATGTAGGGTTCAACTTTTTTAAACGCTTGGACCTAAGCTTGTTGCCTTGGACAATATATCAAACCAATTAAATAAAAAGAGACACACTGGTTGTAAAACCATTCAGCTGTAAGTCCTATTGAGTGCAATGATTCAGGGTGCACTTTTAAGAGGCAGATTGCAAAGTCATTCAAATCCTGACTGCCCCAATTTGGCTAGTAACTTTACTTATCTGTATTAGTGTTTCCTTACCTATAAATACCTCATAGATTTATTGTGAGGAGTAAAAGAGGCGGCATCTATAAAGTGCTTAGAGCAGGGTCTGCACACAGCTGTTACTGTGAATTAGAATATAAGCTCCACGGAAGGGGGATCTCTCGCCTTATTTGTTCACTGATGTGTTCCAAATACTAGGAGAGTGACACTTTTAATAGCAACCCCAAAAATATTTTGCAGTAAATAACTGAATCTCCCAGTTTAAAGAATTTTTGTGTGTATTAATCAGTTACACTTTCATAGTAATCTATGACTATAATTTAAATTAATAAATAGTATCAGTAGAAGCAGAAGAAATAAAATCCTGTTCAAATGCACAGAAATATACAGAAAAAATAGGAATTAGATTCACTTATTATTAAAAGGATTAATAGATTCTAGTTTTAAAAATTTAAATTCAGTATGTTTCCAAAAGACAAAACTAAGGGGAAAAAAATCACAGAGTAATAGAAAAAAATAGAAATCACATAGAAAAAAAAGAAAACTGTAGTATATTAATAACTATCAAATAATTGAATTACTACTATAGTCAAAGTTTTATGGATATGTTTTACCAGATTTTCAGAAAAGAGAGAATCTCTCTCCAATCCAAATCTGTCTGCTAGAAAGTGTAAATGAAGATGAGCAGGACAGACAGAGGTCGCTTGTTCAGCGCCCTACAGATAGTTTTCTGTGTTCCTTTTCTCTCTGATGGTCAGTGTTTCAGTGATTTTAGCAAAAAAATGGGACCCAGAATACGCTAATAGCGTGACTCCCCACATCCACCGTGGATTCTTGAAAGAAGCCAGCAACATAAAGTGCTACCATCATGTGGTAGGTTAGGAGCCCGGTCCTTCAATTCCTCAATCTCCTTTCAGAATGGAGAAACAGCCTTCCCCCAGGATTTTCTTGAAAGAGAAAGGTGCGTGGCTCTGTAGAATTAGACTCCACCTACCAAGGGTCATTTCTCCGTCATGAATTCCTAATCTGCCCCATATACTTCCTCCTCATGCTTGACAGAGAAGATAGATGCCACCAGAATTGTCTGTGACTTCTCACCCTTCATCTTCCAGCAGCACACATGAAAATATCCAAAAACATGTTCTATCTCCCTTATTTCCTCCAAGGCTGACTCATGTCCAGGTTCACTGTTTTACAATGCCCATTATGTTTTCTCAACATCTTTAATCTCTTTCTTTCTTCTGAGCTTTTTCCTCGCCCTCCACCATAGATTAAAAGTAAAACAAATATGAAACGTGTATTAATTTTCTATTGCTGCATAACAAATGACCACAAACTCGGCATCTTAAAATGAACACGAATTCATTATCTTACAGTTGGTGTGGGTCAGGAGTCTGGCAGGGCATGGCTGGATTCTCTGTTTAGGGGCCCACATGACTGAACCAAGCTGTTGGCCAGGACTGCTATCTCATCTGAGGCTCAGGACTCTCTTCCAAGCTTATTCAACCTGTTGGCAACATTTAGTTCTTTGAGGCTGTGGGACTCAGGTCTCTGTTTTCCTGCCGGCTGATGACTAGGGCCTGTTCCTAGGGGCTGCCTCCGGTTCCCTGCCATTGACAGCCCCCTACACACGCACACACATATTCTGCCATAGGCAGCTCACAATATGGTTGTTTGGTTTCTTCTAGGCCATTTGGGGCACATAGCTCTGACTTCTTCTCAGATCAGCTGGAGAAACTCTGCTTTCAAAAGGGTTACCTGATGAGATCAGACTCACCCTTTTTGCCATATAAGATACCATAATCCAGAGAGTGACTGGGCACACTTGTGTGGTGATGGATGGTAGTTAGTCTTTGGTTGGTGAACATGATGTAGTCTACACAGAAATTGAAATATAATGATGTACACCTGAAATGTATAGAATTTTATAAACCAATGTTACCTTACATTTTTTTAAAAAGCCATACATTAAAAAAAGAGAGAGAGAGTGGTGTATTGTATTGACAGTTTCTCTTCACATTTATATCAGAGAGGATTATACAAGGGCGAGGCCCATCTTAGAATTCTGCCTTCCACAACACCCAAATCAAATCAGAACAAAATAAAGTCTTTCTTGTACCTCCTTTTGTTATTTCCCTTTACTACTAAAGGTGAGCTAACACTTACATTTACTACTTTCTCTACTTTCTCAACTCTTGTTCCGAAATAGTTTTTTTTAAAAAAGACTATTCTAAACCCATATATCCTATTGCCCACCAGCCTCTCCACTCAGAACATCTTCAAAAACATCATGCCAAATATGCACTGAACATCTCTTCCCTCCCTTTCACTTTTCTTATTTTGCTAATGTAATTAATAGCCCAATCAACCATCTTTTCTTCCAAAATAAATTCCTGAAATCCTACTTGACTTTGCACTCCCTTACTTCCCACATTTAAGTAGGCATTAGGTCCTGTCAGTCTTACTTAGAAATGTTGGAGCTAGTCTCTTTGCAAACAATCTCGCCTCTATTTTAGTTCAGCTCTTCTTCAGCAGGTGGGCAGCCTACTTTCTGCTTATCCAACCATCTGCAGTTGCCCCTGTCCATCCTCCACACTGCTCTTCCTATCTGTCTCCCTAAGATGAAAATGTCTAAGGAATGGTTTGAGGCCCCTTTGAAGATTCAAAGTCCACAATACTAACACTATCAACTTGCATAGTTGATAAAGGAGAAGCAGTCATAATATTCCATTCCTTGAAGCCTGATTGGATCAGTCTTAAAAATCACACTATTATACATCTTCCAAATCTTTTATTTATTGATTTATTTATTGAGGACGATCAGCCCTGAGCTAACATCTGCTGCCAATCTTCCTCCCTTTGCTGAGGAGACTGGCCCTGAGCTCACATCCGTGCCCACCTTCCTCTACTTTATAGGTGGGACGCATGCATGGCTTGATAAGTGGTGGGTAGCATGGCTTAACAGCATGGCTTGATAAGTGGTGGGTAGGTCCCAACCTGGAATCTGAACTGGTGAACCCTGGGCCACCGAAGTGAAACACGCAAACTTAACCGCTGCACCTTGGGGCCAGCCCCCCTCCAAATCTTTCAATGTGCTTGTTTAGACAAGTTTTCTACCTTTCAAAATATCAACAAGGATAGATTAAATAGATTAATCATGCTTATTATTACACCTTCTTAACCCAATTCTACTCTCGATTCACCCCCTCACCCAAATATGCAATTTGAGGAAAAAAATAGATTTTGATTACTTTCTGGTATCTCGGTTAAATCTTTACTGAGATATGCTAGATCGCAGTCCCAGAAAGCATCTCCCAAACTCTCACTCAACTGTTATTCAAGACTTAACCCTCATTAACTTTGAGACTTATGGAGATGGACATCTGTATTTTAAAATCACATAGTGGTTAGAGCTTGGGAATTTTAAAGTTATTAGAAGTTAACGCACCTCATTTGTGTGCAGCTACAGTCCTCTTTTGGGCATGTCATTTACACGGTAGAAATATTTTCTAGATAAGACAACTCTGTTATGACAAAGTACTAAATATCACTGGATAGTGCTTTAAAAACCCTCAGGCCACTAGCAAGCTTAAAATGGGTTTGCGTCTCACATCTTTGCTTTCAAATTCCTGCAGTGACTTTACATATATTTTTCTGGTAATTTAGAGATCATTGAGCTGGAGACGCCATAGTGAAAACCTTTAATAATCTTGAAGAAAAATAGCAGTTTGGTACACTAGAAAAGCTTTTTTCTCATATTTTCCCCCGCACATTAAATCTAAAAAATTAATCTCTAAATAGAAGTTTTTGCATTTGCTTATGGAATAAAAATGCAAAATGATCTGAAATACTTTAAAGTATTTGATTTTTCAAACTGTTCCTAACATGACACAATTTAGACTTCAAAGAAATGGTGATTTATTCAATAAAACAAGTTGTGTGGTTTTGAAAGATAGCTCAAAGGATCTTGGCCAATCCATGGTTTCCCTTAAAACGTGGACAGTCTGATCTCAATTTGAGAACTTGAATAATTTCTTCCCCCTTTTGTAGGCTTCAGTCATTTCAGTTTTAATATTGTATTTCTAAGAGGTGACTAAAAGATTTTCTTTAAAATTTGTCAGTATATTGACACTGATATGTGATACGTAAAAGATTTGCCTACTCAAGTAGAGATAATAGCCACAGTTTTGCTGAAAATGGGCACCAGTTTGAACGAAATACCTGAAACAATTTTCTAAATGAAAACTTTAATAGGAAAGAAAGAACAGTCTGTGAGAACACACGCGTTTTCAAATACTAAAAAATATTGTTTTAGTATATATTGCACTGTGGCTTAAATCAATTTCTTAGATTACTACATTTAAATGATGATACTTGTCTTCAAAAATATCCTTAAAATTATCTACTAAGCTTTTGCTTACGGAAGGCACTTACTGAAACTAAGCAAAGTTAGTTAGAAAGATAATCCCTGAACATTTGGAATTAATGATTCAACAAAAATTTCCCGGGCTGACATAAATAATCACTGAAATGCTTTGAACACATAGTACGTGGCAGGGATGTTCATTGTAATTATTTATAACTGCATACTATTATATGTAAAATCTAATTTTTCAGTTGAAGAAAATGAGCACAGAGGGACGTGCCTCGTCTAAATCTATTGTCTAAAGTCATCTAGTTAATAAGTGAAACAGGATCCAGACTCAGAGGCCATGGTCTTAACCATTATGGTACACAGCCTTCAAAGAATCAACCTGACTTGACTGAATGCTCTTGATATTTTTAGGTATTAGATTTAAAGAGATAGCTCAATATTGGTATATATGGAGAAATAGACAGAAACTGGCAGCAGAAAGCCAGAAAAGAGAAGAGATAACTGTATACTTTTACTTGTTGAGGATATACCAGGGAAAAAGCTATATTAGTATTTTAGGACCAAAAACTTCTAAAACTATACTAATAAATGCATTTATTTTAATTTGACAGTGATGCTTTGCCACCTATTTTAAATATACCTTTTGTATTTAATTCATACCGAATTTATTATATATATTTCCCTCCATCAGGAAGGCTTCTGATTTTTCTAAAATGAACTATTATTTCCTTCCTTTAAGAACAAATTTTTGAACATTTATGTTATTTTTTGTATTATTCTGTGAACAATAACAACATGAAAGTCTTGCAGAACCTTAATGGAATAAAAATCAAATCGAGCTGCTAGCCAGACAAAGGACTTTTATAAATTAGTCACTATCATGCAAAGAAAATCAGAAAGCAATTTTTCCAAGAACAAAAATTGCCCTCTTTTCTATAAATATGACTCTGATTCGGAGCTATAAAAGAGAGAGCCAGAGAGAGGATGAGAGAGATGAGGGTAGCTGACAACACTACTGGCTGTGAACACGGAGCTGAACTAGCAACTGACTGACTGGCAGCTTAGAAGATTTTTAAAACTCTTTTAACAGACCTCCATGGATTTTAGCCAAATTCATTACTTAATTTGCCACTAGCCACTATAGTATTTCTGGGCATGTGTGTATACATATATGCAGTCAATTATTTTATGGCTATAGTATACCTACGCTTAATTTTAGTTGACCACAAATCACCTTCGGAGGTAGGAGTGACAGAAATAAGTAAACAGATATAGACAGAAAGATAGATAGAGAGATAGAGAGATAGATAGACCGATAGATTGACAGACAGATGGATAGATAGACAGATAAATAGACAGACAGAAAGACAGATAAATGAGAAAGAAAGAGAGAATTTGGTGATGTTAAGAATTATTTTTCTTGGCTGATAACAGATAACCCAGAGATACCTCATTGGTTCTCTCTGTGATGGAATTATCCACTTTCTTTCCTAATCTCCATTTACCTTAATCCCATATACTTTTCTAGGACAGAAAAATTAGATTTATCAAGCACCTTTTTATATATTCTTAAGTAAATAATTAAAGAACAAAACAGCTTAAATATTTGTACTCACATTATGATAATTCTGGGATATTTTCAACAAAATGCATACCGAAATATAACCTAGAGCTAGGAAATAATTACATATGGGTTTTTTAATATATATACCAGTAGAATCAACTTCATTAGCTTTAGTAATAGGAGCAACTAATCCATGAATAATTGCAAATAAGTGTCTCAGAAAACCTCATATTTCGAGTCTCCTGTCTCACTCGCTATTTCCTGAGATTAGTATCAGTGGTGAATTGATTGTGGTATCATTTCTGCTTTTTTTTTCACTGAGAAATATTAAAAGACAATGAACTATCCCAAATTTGTATGCACATGTGTTTGCCGTGAGGCCTACTCCTTGTCATTGTTAACATCTCTGCGTACTGTTCTACCAATTCTAGAATGACTCAGGATTAGTTTTCGCCAAGTGAAGGAGGATTAAAATAAATCCCAAATTTAACCCGTTCTATTTGTACTTGGAATGGCCTTCACTATTTATTCTTCTCTTTCCTGAAACTTCCCAAACTCCCTCAAATAACAAAATAACAGTAGCAACAAATTTGTTGGGATTTTTTTTTTGAATCTACAGCAAGTAATTTTAAAATGGCCTTTAAAAATGTTATTGCAATGGCCTTTTAGTCTAGAGTAACTTTATGTATTTCTGCAAATTCAACCAATGACTTCTACCCCAAGGAGCCATTGACTGCAAAGATGTGATCTCACCAGATGGGGATGTTGCATCAGGAAAGAGCACTCTTGTGGAGTAAAACAAGGATTTTCCTACAGCAGGGAAGTACAGGGGCCAAAACCATCTGTGTTTTCAAAGTTTGGACATGAAATAAAAGATGCTTAAAAACATTTTGAAAATATTTAATTGTGCTGCTAATGTAGGTGATTTACATTAGTTAGGTATTTGCAAGTTGACTTGATTTATTTATTTTTTTTTTCCTTTGTATCCTGCTAGCAAAAAGGATTTATCAACTGCCCTTTCCCCATCCAGGAAGAACATTTATGAACATCTGGGTAAATGATAATTTAGGAGGGTAAGATGTGGTTGATTTCATTTTTTTTTGGTCTCTTGAGATGCGACTGTAGGTTAGTTCTATTTTGCCACTTCAGTTTGTTTGCATTCCATTTTCTATTTCCTTGCCTTTGAGAGGATGCTGCTTTCTTAAGATCTCCACGTGGACAGCTATTCGCAAATGTAATAGGCAACTGCTGATACATTTTTGTGTACATTACATTTTAACTACTACTCTTTTATCATAATTTTAAAGAAAAATAGGTGTGGTTGACAAAATAAGTTTTATTCATTTCATCATCAACATTTCAAATATGTATTGACAGAGTTGTATGACGTGCTTTATTACATGTCTCTGAGGTGGACTGTGTCTATTTTGGGCTGTAGAGAAACAAGTTTTCAGAACTTCAATTTGTGGAGTTCTTTGAGGCAATTAGCTTAAAAATACCTATGGATAAGAACACACAAATATACACATAAAAGGGCAAATTTTCACCTAATTTTCTCCCTATTTTGCCCCAAGTAAGCAAACAAAAAAATTATAAGATACAAAGTTCACTCAGAAATTATTTATTAGGCCTGAATGAGCTATAGATATTATAAATTTATCACTCTGTATTTCAATTCAGGGAACTAAAGAAATTCTTCAAATCTGACTATCATGCCTTGTTTTTCAGGTTACTTTGTCACATCTCTATACCTACCAAAAGTGGATCTGAGAAATAAAAATAATGGCAATAAGATAAGAACAAGAAGAAGAAATGTATCCTAAATATTTATAAGTACAAAAAACCCTCCAACTCCACCTCCCATAGGTCTAGGGCAGTCACTTCTAGGAATTTCAAAGGGGCTGCCCCACCACCTCCAACAATCCTCTGCTCTGTGGTTACCAGACATTTTCCATCTTGATCTTTCTTCCTGTTGTGGCTCCCACTTAACCAATTCCATGGTCTGAAAAGCTGTCATCAACTGTTCATCATGAAACTAGGAATGACCGTCCAGAAGGAAACATTTTTTTGTTTGGCTTCAACCTGATTTAAAATATTAAATCAAATATTATTCGAAGAATAAAGCATTGGGAAATTTCGCATTAACAAAATATGAATTTTCAGCACAATGGACCACGCTGAGCAGGAGCAGTACCTACATCCCATGGAGGCATAAGGATGCAATGAGATCATTATTAACAATATCAATAGCTAGCATTTATTGAGTGCCTACTGTGTGCCCAGCACTGAGCATACATTATCGAGATTAGTCTACATAAAGTTCTTAGCTCAGTACCTAGCACATAATAAGCCTTGAAGAAATATTAGCTGTTATTATCATTGCTAATTTTCCCAACTTCCATGCAAGACATATCATTATTCCCATTTCTCAGGTGAGGAACTTGAGGCTCAGAGCAAGTAGCTGGCTCAACAAATATTAGCAATTTTTAGATAGCAATGGCTAATCTTTATAACTACCTCACAAGGTAGGTATTATTCCAATTTTGTGAATGAAAGCTCTGTAGTTCAAAAAAGACAACTTGAGTGAAGGCCCAGGATTTGAACCTGACTTTGTGTTCAGAGTTCCTGTTGCCCTCCCCCGCCCCATCTCCGGGTAAGTTCCATCTGCTCCGTGTGCAGTCAACTCCCTACGCCCTGTCTTATCCATGAGTTACAGAGATGCTCCTTCAGATGAGTAGTAGGGGTATGTATATTTCTGCGGTGGGAGGGTGGCAGGGAGGGGTTGGAAGAAAACTTACTGCTAACCCTAGGAGCAGCCGAGCTACAACAATATTCATAAGGGCTTATTATGTGCCAGCTACTGTGCTAAGCATTTCACGTAAATTATCAATTTGGTTTTCAGAATAACCCTATGAGGTAAATATTGCTATTGTCCCCATTTACTGAGAGAGGACACTGAAGCTTCTATGACTTAAGCAGTCAGGTCACACAACAACCAGTAAGGAACAGTCAAGACTGGAACCAGATAGCACCTCTTCTGTCACTTCAGTATTTATTGAGTATCACGTTGGTGCACATTTCTCAGTCCTAGAGCTTGAGGGGGTTATAAAAATAGTTTACAACCTAGAGTGGTTGGGACTCCAGCAATACCTATTATGATTTTGCCTTAAAAATGTATTACACGCAGGATCTTGGGGAGATTAACCTGGCAGAAGGTGGAAGACCGGTCTGGATTAAGGGTACTAGGAAGGAAGCTATTGCTATGGCTCAGGCATATACTGGGGAGGGTCTTGGTAGGTGTGTTGGCAGTAAAGTTGTTTTTACATGAAACACTCAGTCTCTTCAAACCAGAAGGATACGTAGATGTAATGTCAACATAAATTACTGACTTGGAGTGCCTCTAAAGGTAAAAGCAGTTATTTATCCTCATGTATAGACAAAGATGCATCACGTTCAACACAGCACAAAACTGCTCCCAGTAAGGAAATAATTTTCAAATAACAGCACAACTGATGCTTAGCTTGTAAGCATTTTCTGATGTAAATGAATAATTGTTTCAAATTTCTTCATTCAACTTTTACTATACCACCTGCTTCTTGAGCGTTTTCTGTGAGTCTTGAACCAGGGTTTTCAATCATATGATAACAACATACTGGAAACAATCCCAACCAATGAAAGAGATGGAAAAGAAGGAGGATGTAGTGTTCTGAAATCCCTATCTTGTCACCATCTCATTTTCCCCATTTCTGAATAGGTACATTCTTACATTGTACCTTTCCTCTTGGAAATCATGTGTAATCATATTTCTGTAAAACAAAACATATGTTTCTTAAAGAAATCCTGCGGTGAATGCTTTGCTGTTCATTAATCACCTTCGGTGTATCTCGTGTCACTCTTGAATCTCACCATCTCTCAGGCTTCACTCGAGGATCACCTGTATTGGTCTTGCTCAAACAACTCACACGATGAGCCCTCCTCTATGTAGAGGCAAAGATCAACACCAAAGTTACAAAATAACAATGACCTCGAGAAAAATTCCAGGAAATAAGAAAGTTACTTTCTAATCCAGATGAAAAAATTTGAGCTGTTTAGCATTTCGGTGTCAGTAATCATTAAGGTATTTTTAAGTATATTTTATCCCACAGAGAATGTGCCAAATCTCATTTCTTAACTGTTTTTCAATCAGTTGCACTTGTCATGATACAGGAAACAGAAAATGGTCTGAAAAAAGGGGATACACTGAGTCAAATTTGAGTCATGGAATCTGATGTTTTCCCGAAAAGTACCTATTTCCTTTCACATCTCTTTTGCTCACAGTTGAAATGATGAGGAATAAATGACCACAGAAAGCTACAGATTTCTCTAGCACAAAAACTAAACAGAGGCTCAAATCAGAATCTTGTCATGAAGGAGTGGGAAAATCAGGTGTGACCAGGCTCCAGATGCGTGTGTGTTTGCACACAGTGATAGCACCACATTCTTTGGCCACTCCCACGCTACCGTAGGGCATGCTTTAGTGAGGAATGCGTACTTAATTGTGACAAGCCAGCCAGCTCCTTCTTCAGTAGCAAATAAAACCCAGAAAGTTCTGCCATGTCACAGCTATTTAACAATTTTCGGAAGGCCTTTGATATTCATATTTCACATATCAAACACTAGCTTTATGTAAAGCTTTGATTTCTAATGTTTTGGGATGCACATTCTACTTGAATGGACAAAATGTGAGCCAGCTAGAGAAAATATTATGATGCATAAATAAAATCAAAATATCGTGCAATGTAAACTCTAATTGCCTGTCTCTTATTCTCTATTTTTATTTTTACCATCCTGTCTTATAACGTTAGAATATCAATAATAAATATATGTGAACATAAACTATTTATGCCATTTCTTTGCCCAGAAGGCTAGTTGATATTTAAATAAAGAAAAAAGAATCAGTGAAAAAGATAACTGGCTTCCTGTTTACATAGATATTATAAAATTGAGTTGTTCTTTAATTAAAAGGTTTATAATTAATGGCAATCATTATTAACTGGAATTAATTAGAGTCTTTACATTCTCCCAAAGAACGAGTTTCCACAAGCATATTTGACCTTAAGATATTTTGCATTTTATATCAGGAATCTCAAGTCTGATAGTAAAAGTATACTGAGATCTTTAATAAATATATGCCATCTCTCTTAAGCTAAAATATTTTTAATCCTAAACATTTATATATGGGATGAACATGAATTATTTTTACCATCTTATTGGTGTCATTTTTATTGTTGATACTGCTCTTTAATTGATTTCTAGGTAGAATGCAGCCATAACAGCTAGAGCGTTAGCTTAAGTGTGGAGTTACTTCTAAGAGGTTTAAAGGGCGGTTGACGATTGAAGGGAGCTTTAGAGGAAGTAAACCAGAGGCTTAAGAAAGACTTTGCGGGAATGTCAAGGAAAATGACATGGAATTAGCAACCATGTTTTTGGGGGAACGTCTTTCATGGGTGTAATAGTGGGCCCACGTTGACTAGCCACACAGTTAAATTATTGCTGTGAGGGGCTGGGAAGGCATGTGACACGACCTACCTCAAATGCCTGAACGGGGTATGAAAGAAAAACATGACCCAGTCAGAGCTGGAACAGAGAGGGAAAATTAGGAGGAAAATCCCTTTAAAAAAACCTGTTTCTGTGTTCCAGCTTGCTGCAGTTTTGTCCTCGGAGCCTCTGATGTAAATTTACTTTCGTTTGGGAGTGATTCATCTATGAAAAAGGTGTTAAGTGTGGCCGGCAGACAGAGCTGGAGAGATAGGAGCAGAGATCAGCTCTGTGGGGTGGGAAGAGCATTGCTCTGGTGTCAGGGGTGGGTCCCTGGCCTGGGTGTGTGACCACGTAGCTGACCACGACTGGACACTGGTCACCTAAACCCTCTGGAACTCGGTGTCTAACTTTGTTAAATGAATGCAATGCACTAAAACATTTCTAAGATTAGCTGATATTCCAGATTACAGACTAGAGCCAGTCTGGGATTTAGAGGAAATTTTTAGAAACATAGGCAGAGAGGGTACTTTTATTTTTCTTAACTAGAGTGAGAATTATCTCCACTCTCTCCTCCTGCTGAGAAGCGCCTAAGAGGTCCAGCTGAACTGGTGGGCGAGACGCGACTGTGTAACTGCTCCGATTCGGACTTGTTCAGGGCTGTAATGACTACGCATCCACGACGCTCACCTGAGGAGCAAGTGCTGAGTTCTAATTTGATGCAGCAACTCATTCAGGGCAATTTTCTCCTGTAAGTAGAATTTACTATTAGTAGTATAGATATTTTAAGAAAGGTGTATTAAAGGACATTAGCTCGGCATAGAGTACTGAGTGTTTGGCACAAACTGTAAGTCTGAAAGAGGAAAACCGTTAAGTTTTAGTCTTTTTTCATTTTTCTTCCTGCCATCGTTCTATAAACATAAATCTATAAATAAATGAGTGAGCGAGCAAGCAAGTAGTGAGGGCTACAAAAAATGCTCTATTTTTTTAATGAAGAAAATCCCATAAATCTGAAAAAAGATATCTGAGAGTAGATAAGCCTGCTGTGCGGGCTACACTGAAATGGTATTAATGCAGAGAAATGCAGTGGTATCAGAACTGAGATAATCATTGGTCTGATTATGGATTTTTTAAGAATACCTGCTCACAGAAAGGCTGAGTCAAGTTAAGGGAAGACGGTGACTAATACTCTTTGAATCAACAATGTTTTATATTTTGCGGCAGAAGAACTACATTCCTCACTCACAATTTGATTTTCCCTCGGGCTAAATCAGATCAAAGCCAGGCCATTGTGGTATCCTAATCAGTCACAACATGATTACTGCTTGCCTGTTCTATAGCCCATACAGCTTATTTGTTTATAAATATTGCAGTATAGTCTTTCATGATGCTCATTGGCATTTGGGAACATCCGCTAACCATGACTTGATTTGATAAATAGCAGGAAATACAAGAGATTGTCAGGATATGGTCCATGACCTGTACCTTAGAGTGGTGTTTCTTAAAGTATGCCAGCAGCAGCAGCATCACCTGGGCACTTGTGAGAAATGCAAATTCCTGGGCCCTCCCCAGACCTACTGATCTAGAAATACTGCGAGTGGGGCCCGACATCTGTGTATCTGTGTTTTAACAAGTTCTTTAGGTGATTCTGACGTATGCTAAAGTTTGAGAACCATGGCTCAGTGGTTCTCCAATTTTGGTATTCATAAAAATCATCTGACGAGCTTATTTAAAATGCACAGAGTGATGTAATCCCAATCAAGATCCCAATAGAATTTTCTTTGTAATTTGATCAATTGATTCTAAAATCATGTGGAAACTCAGAGGGCCAATAATAGCCATGGGAAATCTGAAAAAAACCACAGAACTGGTTAGTTTACACTATAAGAAATGAACACTTAATAAAAGCTATAGTAATTAAGCCAGTGTGGTGGAGGGCAAGAATAGACAGATAGATTGGAAGAGAGAGTCCAGGAATGGACCCACACCATGTGGTTATCTAATTTATGATAGAGTTAACACAAACACAGGAGCAAAAGCACAGTCATACGCCACTTAACTATGAGGATTCATTCTGAGAAATGCCTTGCTAGGTGATTTTGTCACTGTGCAAACATCATAGAGTACACATACACAAACCTAGATGGTATAGGTACCACATACCTAGGCCATATGGTACTAATCTTGTGGGACCACCATCATATATGTGGTCTGTTGTTGACCAAAATGGCATTAAGTAGCGTGTGAATGTGTATCCTTTTCAGTAGATTGTATTGGGTTAATCGGATGTACATGTGGGAAACTCTACCTCATTCCAGGCACAAAAATCTATTTCAGATGGACTATAAATAAAAACATAAAAGACAAAAAAAACAAGCTTTGAGATGGAAACAGGAAAATATTTTCATGAATTTAGTACAGAGAAAGATCTGTTAAATAAAAAACAAAGAATGTTGATTACAACAGAAAAGATTTGACCACATTAAAATTAAGGACTTCTTTCTTAAAAACACTAAGAGAATGGAAAGGCAAGCTACGGGGGTGGGGTAGAGGAGATTTACAGCATATACACATAGCTGACAAAAGACTTGTATCCAGAGAGTTTAACAACCTCCCAAGTTAAAATACAGAAAGCAGACTACCTTTTAAAAATGAGAAAGAGACTTTTACAGGCACTTCGCAAAAGATCATGTCCAATTGTATAATAAATATGTGAAAGAAAAGGTGCTTGTCAACTTTCTTAGACATCAGTGAAATGCAAAGAAAACTACAATTTGACACCACGATACTCCCACCAGAAAACAGTCAAAACTCAAAAGACAGAAAATACCAAGTGTTGGCTGATGATGTGGAAAAAGGGGAACTCTCTTAAAATGCTATCATTTCTACTCCTAGATAGATATCCAGTAGAAATGCAAACACTTGATCACCACATATGTTCGAGAATTTTCCTAACAGTAGTATTTGTAATATTACCAAAGTAGAAATGACCCCTCAACAATATAATGGATAAATAAATTTTGGTATATTCATTCACTGGAACACTATACTGCAGTAAGAAAGAAAAAAACACAATTACACATAAAGCATGGATGAATTTCATAAATATAATGTCAAATATTTAAAAAGTGCCGTGTGCGATTCATTCCTAAAAGCTCAAAAACATGAAAAGCTAATTTATGGGAATACAAGTTGATGGTGGGTGTGTGGGACAGGAAGAGCACAGAGGAGGAGGTCTTTTGGAGGAATCTATTAATGTTCTGTTTTGGACCTGGTGCTGGTTACACGGGTGTGCTCAATTTGTAAATTTTAATCAGCTAAATAATAACGATAGGTACACTTTTCTGTTTGTGGGTTATACTTCAATAAAAAGAAAAGTTTCCTAAAAACATCACAAAGCACGGTGAAAGCTGCATTTAAAAAACACCAGTGAGGACAGAGGCAATAGTAGTTTGGCCTGAGGTAGAAGCAGGCGAGACAGAGAAACGCAGATGAATTCAAAGGTAGGATGAAGAAGTAGAACTGACAGAACTTGGTGATGAAGGGTGAAAAGAGCAAAGTGCAGGTAATGTGCAGATTACCTTCCAAGAAACACCTGTTAGAGAGGTGCATGCAGCAAGCAGTGGGATTAAGAGGAATTCCCAGAGCTGTGTGGGAGAGAAGGAGGAGGTGTCCCATTGGAGGTGGAACTGGAGTGAGACGGGGAAGCAGACTTCCTACGCTTTTCAGATGAAGTATCTGGGCTGTTGATTGTTTCCCCTTTGTGACTGACTTTCCTCACTGACTGCTTCCAGTATGACACCTTCTCCAGCTTTTCCTCCAACCTCTTTGATTGGTCTTTCTCAGTCTTACTTGCTGCTTCCTCCTCTGGAAAACTCAGATCTCTGTTCTAAGTCCCTTTTCCTTCTCTATTAATGTAATGAATCAGCCTCAGGTTCATGACGTTAAACGTTATCTTTGCCAAGAATCTCTCCTCCAGATTCGTACACACAAATGGCTACTTGACTTGCCCACTTGTATTACTCAAAAGTATCTGTGTCTCAAATTCAACATAACCAAATTGAACTAATTATTCTATCTCCAAATCTAATCCTTTCCCAGAGTTTCTTTTCTTAGTGAGTGGCCCCACCAAAAATGTAGAAATATGGACATCATCCTTGTCTCCTCCCCTTGCTTACCCATTCCGTCCAACACTGGATCTTATCAATTTTATATACCCATAATGTCTTTCAAGTCTGCGCACTTGTCTCCATCACCATCACTGCCACCACCCTTGTCCAAGCTGCCTTCATCTTTTGCCTCAACCACTGCAGTGGCATCTTCACTAGTTTCCTCTCAGACACTCTTGACCCTTCCCCTCCCTCAATTTATTCTTCACACTCAAGCAAAAATGATCTATTCAATATGCAAAACTGATTTTGTCAAATGCATACTTAAAATTCTTCAAAAACTTCTGATTAATTTTAGGATTAAGACTAAAGTCTTTAACAAGGTGTGTATCATCCTGTCCCTCCCTATGTGCCCACTCATTCTCCACAAAAGTGTCACTCGTCTTGTTCTCCTGTCACAAGGCTTTTGTCCTTGCGGCACTTGACAGTCTTCCCCGATGCACCCATCCGCTAATGACTACTCACCGGTTACATCTCAGCCCAACCCTCAGTTCCTCAGGGAAGACTGTGAGATTCTTCAGAACGTGCCAGGTCCTTTATAGACCTTTTCTTTAAAGCACCTCTCACAGGTCAATTTCTATTCTTCCGTTTGATTATTGGTCAATGCCTGTGTCCCTCCCTAGGTTGTAATCTCCATGAGGACAGGAAGCAACTGCGCACGGCACCGTACCCAAGTACCTAGAACAGAGCCAAGAACACTTCATGCTCAGTAAGTATTTGATGGATGAAAACCGTTTGGGGAAAACAGACTTCATAATAAATGGCACTGAGAAGTAAGAGGATGTCATGAGCTCACTGTGCCCTACGGATGTCAGGCAAAATCAGACAAAAAAGAAATCTAGTTTAGGGAACGAAAGATTAAAATTGACCTCCTCTGATTTTGCATAGGCTGCCGTTGACGCTCAGTTTAATGTTAGCCCCTCCTTACAGCATTCAAAGAGGTCTTCAGCTAGCTCTGGAAATTAGACACCAAATCATTGGCTCAGAAGAGTTTGGTTAAATCATAGATTTTAATTATTTTTCTCCTTTTAGAACATTGTCTGACTTATTTATTTAATATCTCCAGGAATAAAGATTTCAGGATCACAAGTTCGGGGACTGAGGGACCTAAAGAAGTTGATTCTGAGACTTTTTTCACACTTACGGAACACTTGTTTGCAGAAAGTGGAGTGTTGATAACAACTTAATAGCCCCGGCAGCTCCACGAGAACCCAGCACAGGCGGAATGGATTAAGTTCTGCTTTGGGGGTGCGGAGGGACCTTTTCTTTTGTGAAATGTGAGATCTAAAATAATTTGGTTTCTCGCCTCTCGCCACTATTCTCACTCCACACTTGCCATTTTACATACGATTATTGAGTTGACCCCAAAGACTTTTAGGTTGGGAGGTGCAAGGTCAGTGTCCCCGCCACCTCCCAGCCTCCGTCTGTACCTACCTCAGACATGTCTTTGTACTATCCCTGCTGGACACTGCACCTTTCCGTAATTATAAATGTCTGTTTCCAGTCACTTCAAAGCTTTCCCAGCACTGGGAGTCCTCCTTCAAAGCCGCTGCATTGCTGAGAAACTTGTGTCATTGACAGGAGGTCCTGCTTTGAAGTTTTTCATGCCATTTATTGATTTCCCCCCTTTAAAGATGCTCAGATTAGAAAATGTTTCACCCCCTTTGAAAATGTGCATATTTTCATGATGCGGAAGGGTTAATCCTTTGAAGATACTTACATTTTATAGCAACGTCCTTATATGAAGAAACTTGACATCGGAAATGCCACATGCTTTACGGAGCTCTCCTTTTCTCTGCTGGATCCTTCAAGATCAAGATTCTCCCAATCTAGTGTGTTGTTGGTTTTTATATTATGTTTTTGTTCCTTTTTATGCAATGCCAAAGTAACTCAATAAACGTGCTAAAGTGAAAGAGCTTGCATGATTTGGAAATGGCCTTTATCCCAGTTGTTTATACCGTCTACTTACAGTTGGGACACTTTTAAGGTTTGGGAATGTTTACAAAGTTTCCTGGATTTCATGACCATCTGCAGTGTCCTAATATTATACAGAACCACCCACGCAAGTTAGCTTTGAAAATTAGCTCTATGCTAATTTTCATACAGCATATTTTGTACATATTTTTCTTTATGTGTATGTGCTTATGCCTCAGTTTCCTAATCTCTTAAAGAGGAGAATAGGGAATGCCATGAGGATTGCATTAAACAACTGCACTTAGGGAGTATCGGTCACATTGCGACTTAGCTCTGCCTATGGCAATTAAATAGCCAAATCCAATGAAGTCGACACTGGATCACAGTCTATGGAATGCTTTAGATATTAGCTTCAGGACTGTCCCTGCTGATCAGAAGGACACTACCTTCTGCTCTAATTAGCTGAGCTCAGCATTCTGTCACTGGGAATTTCTGTCACTTAGCTTAAGACTTCGATTACTGTTCAAATAAAGTACTGTCGGGAGGGGTAATCCTTTCAGTCCTCAGTGTAAACGAAGATTCTGAAAGCACGTTATGATTGCTGAAAGCAAAGAGAAGAGAAAAGGAGGAAACCGGGCTGAAGAGGAGAAAAGGAGGTGGGGAAATTGAGGAATGATGGGGTAAAGGAGAACTCCAAGTGTGAACTCGCACACAATTCTTTGAAAGGTTTAAAACAAACACAGCATGCAGACACACACGGACACACACAGCCATGAACCTAACTTACAGCTAAATATGATAAGTAGTGGTATAATACACTGCATTACAGGTGCTAAATCTAGAATGCCACACATAAAAAAGGAAATAAACATAACCGAGATGAGTTTTGACACCTAGCAGACTTGTAAACTCCTATTAAATGTAGTCTAGCTATTAACCAGGAATCATCTATGACCTCTCTGTGGGTAATAAAAGTAAAGCCATACTATTTAATTTCTGTGTTTGGCATAATAAAATTGTAAACGTAATGCCAGGGAAACATTTTCATTTTCCTGGATGTCAGTAATTAACTTTCATTTCTCTAGCACTTTAAATGTATTGCTTCATTCAGTAATTTAATCATTCATTTATTTAATATTTATACAGTGTTAAGGAAGTACAAATGGCCAATAAACATATGAAAAGATACTCAGCTTTCCTATTCATGAGGACAGAGTAAGTGTAGACAACAGAGAGGTAATATGTTATCCATTGGGTGCCTAATAATATGGAGTGTTGTTAGCGGTGGGGAAGAATTCGTATTCATATATGTTGCTGGTGAATATATAATTCAATGTAGATCTTTGGAGAGTAATTAGGAAATATTTACGAAAATGTAAATGTGTAAATCCTTCAACCCAGGAACTTTTCCTCTCAGCTCTACAGGGAGAGACACTGTGGTAAGAGAAAAAAGGAGGAGGAGAAGGAAGAAGAGGGAAGAGAGGAAAAAGAGAAAACAATTACTCAAATATCTAAATATGCATCAATAGGGGAACATTTAAATGAATTATAGATAACCCATTGCATACAATACTACCCAGCAGTGAATCAAAAAAGCATAAGATGCATTTCTACGCCCTGAGAGGGAAAGATTGTTCAACCACGTGGAAAGAGAAAAAAAGTAGGTTGTAAAATCATATATACTGCGTGATATCAGTCACACAAAATGCACAAAGTGTACCTTTCATGTGTATTCTTATGTGTGTAAAAAGTAATAACAATGCCTATTTCTGCTCTGGGGCTGCATTTAGGATGTTAATTAGTGTGGGCTCTTTATCTCTATTAAATATTACATGAAGAACGTATATTTTCTTTGTGTAATTAAAAATAAATTAAATATGTATGCATTTCATAGATCATCCTCTAAACAAGTGAATATACTAGATTCTATTCCAAATATGCAAACATTCAACTTGTCCATTAGTCATTAAATGTGCATCTAATTTTGTGCAAGATTATGCCAAAAATCTAACGTGCTGCTGGTTATTAATTTCTTGGGAGCACAAAAGGGACATACCTCTATGCTTTTGGATTGGGTATATCCCAATTACCCCAACTACTGGCCCAGAGACACCCTGGATACAAGGCGTCTGCCTTGGTGTACGCACTCAGTGGGCACAGTCAAGGACCGTGTAGAAGCCGCAAGGTCGAATGTACTTCTCTACATCACCCCATCTCCCAACAACTGCCCTGCACTCCAGTTACCAGAGGGTCTCCTGGCGCCAGGGCACTAAAGGAAAAGGAAGGCTGGGAACCTGGGCTTCTCCATCACATCGTTGTAGATTAGCTTCCAAATTCTTCCCCATTTCCTCAAAATATTGAAAAATAGAACAATATGTGTCTTGAATTGCATGGGTGACATCAAAATACTCAGGTTCCAGAGACACTTCATGTCAAAGATTCCCTCCTCACCTTTTCCCAATCTCTCTTATAAGAAAAAGATATATTTCATACTCTTAAAAGAAACTCAGGCTCTGACACTTACACTTTCACTACCAAATCAGAATGCGTAGTTCAAGTTGATTTTGAACATAGTACAATGAATTCCAGTATACTGATTCTCTTCTGAAGTCTTAGAAACTATAAAGAAAAAAATGTATACCCCTTGTTTATGAAAGAACAGACTAGCTATTGTAGTAAATTGTTGCAATATGTTTGTCCTTAACATTTATTATACAACATGTACATGTTTGTTCATTAAGGTATAGTTTCTTTCGAAATTGCTCTATTTTTTACATCCTTAGGATTTTCCTCTGGATTTTAATTTATTTCCAACACCTAAGTCTTGGCCTGTACTACTAGCCTGTCTAGTTGATG
This sequence comes from Equus quagga, assembly GCF_021613505.1. Classification (NCBI taxonomy): domain Eukaryota; kingdom Metazoa; phylum Chordata; class Mammalia; order Perissodactyla; family Equidae; genus Equus; species Equus quagga. Next base: position 179,894,742 of record NC_060267.1, on the reverse strand, counting down.
TCTAGACCTTTCATTTTGAAGGTTAAACATAATTTTCATCTGGCCTGTCCTAGATTGTGGTCTTTGTGAAACAATTTTACCTTATTGTTTTCTCACTAGTGAATTTTGTCAGAGAAGGCTATCAATGGCAGTTCTTTCTCAAAGTCATGGACCCACACTATTTTCCAGTGAATACGTGATAGACTTTACTGGCCTTTCTATGCAGTCCTCCATTGTTTCATAGAATTATTTGATTCCAACAAAGACGTTAAGATATAATATTCAAAGGGAAAACCCAAATTCTTAAGAGCTATTTGTCTTCAACTATGAGCATAAAAGCAATACCAGAGAATTAAATTATCCAAAGTAGAATATCCCATTAAGATTTAGGGAAAAAACTATAGATAACAGGATAGAACATGTGCCTATAGATTTTTGTCTACTAATAGCTTATCTAAGGTTTTAGTTTCTATAAAAACTGCACACATGTATTTCTTTCTCTCCTAAAACTGAAAGTGACTTTATAATCATTAAACAACATGTGGAGGCTGCCAAGTGAGAGTGGGTTGGTTAGTTACCTGTGTTTCTCCCCATGGAATAATGGGAAGAATTTTCCTTTATATACTACAAGCATTTTGCAAAACTTGTTGAGCTCTCTAAACTCCAAAATTTAAAACAAAATAAAAATGCTGAACAAAATTGACTTTTGATACATACTTGGACCTATCAGGGAACTGAGGTAGCAGGGCAAATCACCACACCAAATTTTGGAGAGAAATTCATCCAGAGAGCTGAGGTCTGCTTACCTGAAGCAGAAGCTGCAGGAGCCACAAAGAGATGGCAAAATTTGTATTGTAATTTTGATGAAATGCTAGAGACTGAGTATGAACTAGTACGAGAATGAGAAACTCCTGGAGGCCGCAGTCTTAGAGGAAGCCCTACAGTTTCTTGGCCCTTATCTCCAAGAACCCCACCAGGTTCTCACTGTGAGGATCTATGAAAGATCCCTTTCTGGCTTTGGCAAGCTGAGGGGAAGCGTAATTATTGTGAAACATGCCCAGAGCATTCTCCATAACAAGTCCTACTCTCCAAGGGAAAAGTATCAGAGCCGTATTCCACTTGGGACAAGGGCGTTGCCTCCACTCCTGACCCTTCTAGCCTTTCCGTATCACTTAGGGAGGACAAAACACTAAGAAGGTGGGTTAGGTCTTCAAGAAATGAGATTGGGAATTCTGTATCCAGGGAAAGGAGTAGGGGGCAGGGTGACAGAAAAGCTATTCCATGGGAGAAACTTGTTAGATTCCAGCCCAAGACAGAAGCCCACTAAAAGACTGAGACTTAATCAGAAGAATGTAAAACTTTCTCTCCCCTCTCCTACACTTTACCACCACATCAACAGGGCTCCAGTGTAACAGTGGATCACAGATGAAAGTGCTATGAGACACACACTGTCACTAAGGAGGAATGCTTAGAGAACTCAAAGTAAAGAGGGGAGATAAGAAGCAAGGTCACTAGAGAAATTTAAAGCCTCTACAGCAACTATGAAACAAAGGCCAACTCATAGCCAGACTAATGCAAATCCTTGCACTAAAGGCCCATTTACCTCAATTCCCATTCTAGATACAATATGTCCTGCTTTCAACAAAAAAATTTACAAAGCATGCCAAAAGGCAAAAAAAAAAAAAAAAAAAACCACAGTCTAAAGAGACAAAGCACTCATCAGAACCAGATTCAGGTATGATACATATGTTGGAATGATGAGATCTGGAATTTAAAATAACTTTTATTAACATGTTAAAGGATCTAGTGGAAAAAGTAGCAACATGCAAGCACAGATGGGAATGTAAGCAGAGACAGAAATGTTAAAAAAGAATCAAAATGAAATGTTAGAAATAAAAAAAGACTGTAATAGAAACGAAGACTGTCTTTGATAGTCACATCAGTATACTTGATACAGCTAAGGAAAGATGCAGTGCGCTTGAAAATAAGTCAATAGAAACTTTGTTAACTAAAAGGCGAAGAGAAAAAAAAGAACGAAAGCAAAAATAAAAATAACTGACCAGATATTCAAGAACAGTGGGACAATTTCCAAAGCTGTTACATACATGCAATTGTAATACCACAGAGAAAGGAGAGGACGAAGGAGAAGAAACATTTGAAGGAATAGCAGTCAAAAACTGTCCAAAATCAATGGCAGATACCAAACCACAGATCCAAGAATCTCAGCAAACACCAAGCAGGATAAACACTGAAACAAAAAATCAAAACCACAACTTGGCTGATTGTGTTCAAGTTGCAGAAAATCAAAGACTGAAAGAAAATTCTTGAAACAAGCTAGTAAAACAAAACCAAACCACTTACTTAAAGAGAAACAAGGACTTCTTGTCAGCTAGAACGCAAACAAGAAGAGAACGGAGTGAAATGTAGAAAGTGTTGAGAGAAGCAAAAGACCAACGCAGAATTCTATACTCAGTGAAATTGTTCTTCAAAAGAAGCAAAATAAAGCCTTCCTCCAGCAAATAAAATCTGAAGGAGTTCAACGCTAGCAGACCTTCCTGGCAAGGAGTGTTAAAATAAGTTCTTCAGGCAGAAGAAAAATGATGTGTGTTGGAAACTTGTATCTACGTAAAGAAAGGAAGAGGAATAAATAAAGGAGAAATAAAGTATTTCATATTTCTTACTTTTAGTTTGAAAGATAACTTTTTAAAGTAATTATAGTAGTAACATGAATGATTACAGCATATGATGTTTTATTATTGAAATGAATTATGGAAATATATCACAAAGGACAGGAGGGAGGAATTAGAATAGTCTCTTATAAGGTAAAAATCTACACATCAAGGATATAATGTTCTCTGTTTCCTCTCTTCTCATCCTTTCTCAAAACCACTCCAGTCAGGTTTTTCACCTCCACCACTTTACCAAAAATGATCTCTCCACGTCATCAATAAACTTAATGTTGCTCAATCCAGTGGTATATGTTTAATCTTCATCTTACATGACCTATAAGCAATTTTTGACTCAGTTGATCACTCTTTTCCTCTTGGACGTTTCTTCACTTCGCTTCCCAGATATGACATCTTTCTGGGTTTTTTCCTACATCTCTGGCTGCTTCCTATTAGTCTCTTTTACTGGTCTGCTTCTCCTCTAAACCTCAGTCTCCAGCCTTGGTCATTTCTCTTGTCTTACTGATCCTCCCCAGGACCAAACTCCACACTCATATATTCATCAGCTTTCTCGACGTCTCCATGCAGATGTCTAATAGACATTTCAAATTCAGTCTGCCTCAGCTTATTCTACCTTTCCTGTATTAGTTGATGGCAACTCAATCTTTCTATTTGTTCAGGGCAAAAACTTAGAGTCTTTATTTATTCCTCTGTTTCTCTCTCATTCTACATCTAATCTCTGAGGATATCCTGTTGATTCTACCTTCAAAATACAACCAGAATCCAACTACTTCTCACCACCTCCACTACTGCCATATGGTCAAGCCATCATCATTTCTCCTCTGTGTTACTGCAATTGCCTCTTAACTGGTTTCACTGCTTCTTTTACTTACTCTCCCACCTGCTATTTTCAACACAACAGTGAGAGTGATCCTTTTAGATGTGTTGTATCATGCCATTGCTCAACTCAAAGCCTTGCAATAGCCCTGCATTTCACTAAGAGTAAAAGCCAAAGTACTTGCAATGGTCTTCAAGGGCCTCCCTGATCTAGCCCACATTACTTCTCTCACCTTGTCTCCTACAACCCTCCTCCATACTTGTCCTGATTCAGCCACACTGGCCTCCTGGATCTTCTCAAACATTCCAGAACTAACCTCTGTTCTGGCTGTTCTCTCTGCCTGCAATGATCTTTCCCCAGATGCCCACATAGCTAATTCTTTACCACATTCCAGTGTTCCCTAATGTCATCTTCTCTTCGAGGCCTACTTGACTGTCATCTCTAATGTTGCAGCCTCACCCCAAACACACACACTCCCGATTCCTTTACCCTGCTCTTATCTTTGTATATAGTACTCATCTCCCTACATGATACTACACTACTTATTTATTTCTTATGTTTGTTGTTTATTGTCTGTCTCCCCCATTAAGATATGAGCTCCATAAAGTGAGAGATTTTAGTCTGTTTGTTTACTTGTATATCCCAAGCACCTGGAACAGTACTTGATGCATCTTAAGTCCTCCATAATAGAATGAATTTCCTATAGCTCCGTCCCTTATCAATCCCTTTTTACTAACTTTAACTTTGATATGGTAAATATCAGCATCAGCGTTTTGAAGGTCATTGCAATGTTTCTGGCAAGAATATTTTAGATGGTAATATTTATTATTGGTATATAGTATTCTCTTAATGAGGACATCCAGGAAATTTCTTGTTAGTTAGTTCAAAAATACTTGGATATCCTTTAAGAAATTGATTAATTTTTAGCTTACAGATATTGAATTGTGTAACTGCTGGCTGCCGTAAGGCCTAGGGCCACATTGCTGGCAACATAGAGAACTCTTTGGTATATACTTCTCTTGTTTTTGTTGGATTAGCCTCAATCACCCATCGTTTTATGTTCCTGTTATTGAATTCCCTTTTCAAAAATATTCATTACCAATTTATACTCTCTTGTTCTCCCTTGGCCAGGATAAGCAGTGAACACAGGAGTAAGAACCATATTGGAGATGAGGAAAGTGATGGGAATATAGTTTGTGCTTTGTTGAACTTGGGTTGTCAGCTTTGGACAAAAAAGTGATGCTATCTCTTAGATATTTGGACCCTCAATGTGAAGTTTCCTCAGGGAAGAGGTTAGGACTAACGATGCTTATTAGGAGATAGCATGATATGGCATCTATTACGACCGGTAGAATGTGGAATGTCTGAGGGAAGGTTTCTGAGAAGTAGATAAGGATTCATGTGCAAGTGATTTACTGAGAAAGTACTCCTAGGAAAGATCAATATGGGAGAAAGATAAGCATGACAGGGAAGGAGAAGGCACCAAATGAGGGTGCAGTTTTAGGCAAAGTACTGACCTCTGTCCTGTCGGGAGCTTGGAAGCTTAAATGATACTGCAGCGTTTGTCTCACTTAAAGACAAGGGAGCCAGATTGTCTTACTTCCCTATCAGTCAGTCTTAGCTACAGGCTGCCTCTGGGGGTACATATACTATCAGGTGCTTTTGGATCTCTGCACAGGAGGCCGAAGTGCTTCCAATAACCTTGGGGAAGTCCTTTGAAGATGAGTGTAAATGGCAACCATTAGGAGCCAAGCTCAGAAGAGCCAAGGAATGAGCACACAGAACCTGTAAGAAGGAGCTAAAGGAGTGTGGGCAATGCACCCACCTCATGGGGTTTTAAGATCATCCAAGGTAAGCGGAATAAGCAGTGGGTCAAGGATAAAACACTGAGACACTGAGACAAAGAGTGAAGCCAAGAAAGTAGGAAGAGACCTGGAAGGGCCAGAGGAGGAGAGGAGGAGAGAAAAAGTCGAGTTTAACTCTTGATTAACTCCAATATTGAGGACATGAAAGTGTTCATTAAATGTGGAACAATCTTTGGTGAGGACAGTTTCAGAGTGATGACAGGAGCTTCAGAGAAAGCGAGAAGTGAGAAATTGGTAGCACCGTCTGTTGACTCATCTCTCTAAAGGGCTGCCTGTGGCTAGAATGGAAATACAAGATTGTAACTGATTTGTTGAGGGAAGAAAGGGGTGGGGGCTTCTAGGTTAGAAGTGGTTCAAGCATGTTTGTAAACTGGATAAAATTCAAGAGTAAAGAATTTTGTAAAGGCTTAACAAAACTAATTGAAACAGGAATGTTTGTACTCTGTCAATACTTCCCCACTCCTCACACACTCCTCAGCCATCTCCAAGCTCATTTTCCCGATCCTTGCACTTCTACCTTCTCCTTTCTTACTACATCACCACGTCTTGCAACATCTAACCATCATGCCCAATCAGTTCTCAGTAAATTGGGTCCTCCAACCTGTAAGCTCTCTGCACTTTATTTAAATATGAATATCACATGCCATTTCCTCTTCAACATGGACTTTGTAGTTTCTCTTCCAGACTGAAAGCTGCCTAAAGGCACGAAGAGAAAAAGTGTTCTTTTACGGTTTTATCCTCTACAGTGGTTCAATAGACTACATGTTGCTCAGAAAAGGTCCTTGGTATATTTTGCTGCTTTGAACTGAATTGATGTTAACTATAGGAAAAGAAGATTTGGGGTTTAGTTTAGATAGTTCCCTAATAACAAAGACATGGACTCTTGAGTATTACACCAGATTTTCTCCTAGCTCTAATATTCAGGTTGATCACTTTATTTGGGGGATGATGTCATTCATTATACGCTCACACAGTTAGGTATTTGGAGAAGCATTGTGTCTCGTTGGCTTCCTATAGTCTTTGTATTAGTTTTCTATTGCTGCCACAACAAATTACCACCAACTTTAAGGTTTAAATCAACGTAAATTTATTATCAGACACTTCCATAGATCAGAAGCCAAAATCATTCTCACTGAGCTAAAACTAAAGGTGCTGGCAGGGCTGTTTCTTCTGGAGACTCAAGGCAACAATCAATTCCTTACCATTTCCAGCTTCTAGAGGCTGCCCACATTCCTTGGATCCTTGTCCCACATGGCATAACCTTTTCTACCTCCGCTTCCATCATTGCATGGCCTTGTTTCTCACTTGATCCTCTTGACTATCTCTTGTGAGGACCCTGTGATCACATTGGGCCACTCAGAATGAGGATAATCTCCCCATCTTAAGGTCCTTAACTTAATCACATCTGCAAAGTTCCTTTTGCCATGTAAGGCAACATATTCACAGATTCTGTGATTAGGATGTGGACATTTTGGGGGGCCATTTTTCAGCCTACCACAGCCTCCAAGTTTATGTTGTTTTTGTTAGTTTGTGTTTTTTTCCCACTAAGAATTACATAGCAATCATGAAATCATCAATTCACTGAAACCTACATCACCAAGTAAGGATAACACCAACTTTATCAATGAAATAAAGTTAGGCAAAGCAACATTCATTTATTATAGTACAGATTACAAAAATGCAAGTGAAAACTATTTGAGTGATATATGAAATTTAAGCATTCTTGATTCCTAGAATTACTTGACAAAGGGTACATAACTTTTCTTTGCCCCCACACATGTTTTACATACCTACCTACCTTTTCTCTGTGTATATTATTATTTCATAATTTTAAACATGCCCGTCCAAGCTCTTCAAGGACTGAGGTGGAAGAAGTCTTAAGCTGTTGGACTGGAAAGGGAATAAGAGTTACAATCTTCTCTCTATGACCTTTTGTAATTTATAAGTCCAAATGGACTGAACAACACTGAATAATTAATTCATGCTGTGTTTAAGCCCCTATGCTTGCATGTTTTACACCCTAATTATTATGAATTCGTTCCTTGTGCAAATCTATGATTCCCCAACCTAAATCAGGTTAATACAGACTCATATGCTCCAATTACGGTGATATCTTTCTCTTAACCTTGGCAGAAGGAGCATTACAGTAGGTCAAAAAGTATCTTTGAGTTTCATTGAGAAATTAACCCATAAGGGAATTGTGCTCATGGTTGTAGTGTTAATTAGTTTCACCATGAACATATTTTGTGGCTTATTTAACATTCAGATGCTCTCTGCATTTAAATAAAAATATATCCCCTAATATACTAGAACCAGTCAAATGTGATTTTTATTTAATGATTTTTTCCTTGTGAATCAAGTAATTAGCACATTGCACATTTTGACTAATTAAGAAAAAAAACTGTCACCACGCCCCAGTGAGTCACCAGTCAAATACATCGGTGGTGTTTCCCCAGTTGTAAATGTAGAGAAACTGGGGAATGACAGTAGTTTTTTCATTAGACTAGATACTGAAAAGTGAAGGAGGAGAAGAGACAAGAAGCTTCTAGAACTGAAACCTGAGATAATGAACGCTTGAAAATATTCCGTCCAAAATCCATGGGCTAAAATGAAAAGGAAAAGACAGATGGTTTGAATTAAGATAAACTAAAGCAAGGAGTTTGGTAAATACACACTCTGTTTATATTCCCATTGCACATGCATGTGCAAATATAATTACCAATATAGGACATTATGATGGGCGTGTCCTCTAGAAAAGGCAAACGTTGTATGTCTGATCATGGCACCAGTAGTCTGATCTCATAACAGAAGAAAATTAGAAATGCCTCATTCTCCATAGGCTAGGAATAGTGTGTAAATGCTCTCGTCCATCTCCACAGAGAAGTAACTTTACAGTAAGATTTCAGAAAGAAGAAAATGGCTTTTTGGACAAGTATTGAAACTTTCATTGAATGTTTTAAAACTCTCATTTTGTACGAACGACTCATAGTTTAAAAGAAGTCTTCTTGAAAGTTTGGACTGATTTCTATTCTTGAATCTAGTACACAAAAGTAAGATCCAAATAAGAAATACACAACTGACCTTAGAGAAAGGTCTCATGAAATTTGAGCAGGAGGTCTAGTGACAACCTCGCTTCTTATGTCCTACTTTGTTTGTCTCTCTCCCTAAATGGAAACACTGAGGAAATTATTAATTTTCAATATACTTAGTAATTAGCTTTAAATTGTACTGTCACTAGCTCTGAATGTGGGATAAAATCACTCCATTTTCTTTTATTTTTAAAAATTATTTATTGAGATACAACTGATGTGTTAGTTTTAGGTGTATAACATAGTAATTTTATATATGTATATATTGCACAATGATTACCACAGTAAATTTAGTTAACATTCATCATCACACCTAGTTACAGAAGCTTTTCATTTCTTGTGATGAGACTTTTTAAGACTTACACTCTTAGCAACTTTCAAATATACAATACAGTGTTGTTAACTATAGTCACCATGCTGCCATTACATACCATACAACTGGAAGTTTATATCTTTTGACCACTTTCATCCATTTTGCTCTCCATTTTACTTTTAATGATGACTGAAAAAAATCTTTTCTTTTCCACAAAGATACCAGGGATATAGAGACTGCTGTAGTATTTGATTATAATTACCTTAATGAGCGATAGTACTGTATTTTAGAACAACTAAATAGTCATTGAGCAAAATTATGTATCATGTTTTAAAGGAAAGCTTGTTATGACCTTGTGGACAATGTATTGGACAAAGATTTTATTTCCATAGTGCTGCTGACTCCAAGGTTCTGACCAAAATGTGTCAATTTAAAAAAAATCTTTTAATTAAAAAAAACACATTTATTAGACACCTAACGTATGGACGGAAAATATTTTGGTGTTTTTAAGTTAATGTGATTTTAGCACCTTCTAAGTGAAGAATCGTCTAAAATAAAAACGAAGCTAAACCAAATTTTAAAATAAAAAATTATAAATAATAAAGGAAACATTCACCTTGAATCATAGTGCTTGGATGAATGACAATATTTTGGTAGAATGCCTCAATATATTTTATACTAGATATCTAGATATTTATAAAAAAATTAACATAAATAACTATATATTTATGATATACAATATGTATACACTATTTCTGATTTCTAGATTATAGACAATGCTGTTGAATATCCTTGTGAACATAGAAGTCAGTGCTCGTGTGACTCTCTCTTTTGGGTGCATTTCTGAAAGTCAGGTTGCTAACTCAAAGCGAATTCACTATTTATGTTCTGACATCTGCTGACACACTGCCTTTCAGAGAGCTTGAACAAATTAACATCCCCATGAGTAGCGTATGAGAATGCCTATTCTTCTTGCTAAGAATTAAGAAACATATTACTCTTTGCCTATATGAGAAAAAAATGACATTTCAATGTTGTCTTACTTTTCACGTATTTGGTTATTAATAAGCTAGAGGATCTTTTCCTATGTATTTATTTGTATTTCTCCTTATGTAAATTGTTATATTTAAACCATTTTTCTATTGCTATGAATTTTGCCTGTATTATTTAAAAATAATTTTCCTATTTTCCTGTTTGTCAACTACGTTCAAATATTAAATCTTTCTTTTTTAAAATTCAGATGTTTTGAATTTTATGTGGTTAAACTTGGCAGCTCTTTATATTTTATCATTTGGGGGACAGGATTAGGAATAGAATTTTCACTCAAGGATATAAAAATACTCAACTGTGCTTTCTTTTTCTACTTATGTTACTGTGTCCCTTACTCATAAGATTTGATACCATCAGGATATAATTTTGCGAAATAAGTGAGTAAAGCTTTTTCTTTGTTTTCTTCCAAAAGGCGGTACCATTGTCCCAAAAACATAACAAGTATTCCATATTTTCTCTATTTATTTTAAATATCATCTTTATCATTTCCAAAATTCCAATATAAATTTAACCTATTTCTTAGCACTCTATTTTGTCCATTGATTTGTCTGTTTCCTCCAACATACTGTTAAAGTAAATATAACTTTATTTTGTCCTCTTATTTAATTGCATTGACTAGCATTTCTAGAGCAATATTCAATGACATTGGTAATAATGTGCACTTTTTTCTAGTTCTGCAATTTATTATTACGCCACTAATAGTTAATCATTAATCATGATGCTAACATTAAGGTATATATGTTTATATGTATACAGAGAAGCAAAAATATTTCTAAATCTTTTTGTACTTTTCTAAGAGACTTTTTAACTTAAAAATGGATGATGATGTTTATGAAGTGTTATTTCAGATCTATAAAGGTAATCATAATTTTCTCTTTGGCACTGTTAATATTTTGAATTATATTAACACATTCCCTTCCATTATACTTGGCATGAATTCTAGTTATTCATATATTTTTCATTTATTCTTATATTTCACTTCTAAATTTTATTTTTCAAGATGTATTATTTTGCACTAATATTAATGTTCTTTCTTTTCCTTTGTATCTGTTGCCATAATGTCCCTCAGAGTAATTCTGGTTTTTAAAAGATAATCTGTAAATGTTCCTCCTTGGGCTATGATTAAATCAGTTTGAATAACAACACAAGTATATTTTCCTCGAAGATATGAGAACAAAATAATCTGCAAAACTGGGTGGATTTGATCTTTTTTGGAGGATGGACAGTGGTAGTCTTTGATATATTTCTTCAGTTCTTTGGTTACTGATTTGTTGAAGATTTTATATTTTCTGGACATAACTTTATATCAAGAAAATTTCCTAAATTTCAAAATTCATCCATTTAATCCAGGTTTGCTAATGCATTTAGTTTATAAATATTCCCAAACTATACTTTTAATGAGTTTTAGTATCTAAGCTTATGTGCAATTTATTTTCTGTGTTTTCAGTTTAGATATTTTTTCTAAGTTTTAATATTTTGTTTTGTTACTGTGTTTTCTAATTCTGTTTTTTTAATTTCCATATTTATCTTTAAAAAATATATATATTTCCTCTATTTAATCCTTACAATATCCCTATAAAGTAGACATTATTTTTTGTCTCTGTTTTAAAGATGGACAAACTGAGGTACAGAGACATTTAGGAAAATTGCATGCACTTACAGAGCAGTAAAGGGCAGAGCCAGGATTCAAACCCATGCCCTTGTAGCTGAGGGCCAAATTATTAACCACTGCAGGTGCCGCCTCTTGTCCTTCACCAGCAAAGTAATATTTAACCCGATTCATTGAGAAAGTTCCCCAGAATTAGATCTGTTAAATTTTTAAATGAATATGATATGATTATATTTCTTTGTATTAAAGAGGAGCGAGGTCTGCTTTTAAAAACTCAAGTACACTATTGGTATCATACCCACATAGGTTTACACAGCAAAAAAATTTCATATGGGGCAGGATGTTAGCCAAAAACATTGTTCATGATCATCCTATTTGATGTTGGAGAATTTTAAGTTTTAAAGTGAGCATGTTCAAGGGAAAATAAATTATTTTTCACTTTAAAATACTGAGAAGGACTGTTCAGTGACAACGGTTGAATAATTCTCAAACTATTTGCCTTCAGGTACCACAGACATAATACCTAATCTTCTAAGTAAGAAAATGCTAATTGTCAGTTGCTCATCCTTAGAGATAGGATGTAGAGTGTGAGGGGAAGTTGTTTCTCTTCCAAACTTAGATTCTAAAAAAAGCCAGAGACAATATCACATTCAGTAATGCCAGATACACTCTGTATTAGCAACTTTTTCATGAAAACTCTTGAGTTATGTGTAGTTTCCCATAATTTCTCTCTATCATTTAACTAGGGATGTCAAATCATACTGGTGAGTCCGTCATTATTCTGTTAAAGCTTTTTGCAATATAGGACCTAGATATTTCTTACCTTTATTTTCCTGCTATCTGTGGACTCTTATTATCTTGAATTTACCCATTGATAACCTAATATTCCATCACATGTAAAGCTGTAAAGCAGGAAAGTAAAGAGTAAAATATTAAAACCTTGGAGTCCTCTCGTTAGCTGCACTTCTTTCCTGTTGACTGTTGAAAATTAGAGCATGGTCATTGGCCACACTGACCAGCCAGACTATTGATGATTATATCTATTCTAAATGGTTCATTCCTTTTCAGAGGGCACGCAACATCAAATGAAACCTCTAAAGAATGATATGACCCCCAACTAAAGACAAAAGTATCACAAAATTTAAACTAACCTGCCAAAAAACATTGTTGTAGAATTGTTTGGTCAATTTTCAGTTTTAGCTGAGATTTGGAAAGATTTAAAGTGATTTTTTTTTTCCTGAGGAAGATTGGTCCTCAGCTAACATCTGTTGCCAATCTTCCTCTTGAGGAAGATTGTCACTGAGTTAACATCTATGCCAGTATTCCTCTATTTTATGTGGGATGCCACTACAGTGTGGCTTGACAAGTGGTGCTAGGTCTGCACCTGGGATGGAAACCTGCGAACTCCAGGCTGCCAAAGCGGAGTGTGTGAACTTAACCACTACACCACCGGGCCAGCCCCTAAAGTGATTTTTTTAAAAAGCTGACTCGGTTAAGGGCTGTAAAAAAGAAAATGACAATGAGAACATGACACACTCAGGGAACAATAAGATAAACCTTTAAAGTTTTTATTATGATTCTAAAATGGCTATGATGTCAAAATATATGGGAAATTATAGCAATTGGGATAGTTGAATAGTGGAAAACACCCAAACAAGCTGTAACATAGCACAATTTGTTAAAAATAAAAAGAAACTATTAATGAACAGTTAATTTCAGTGTTTTTTCCTTTCTTTTGTACAAGAAATTGTTATTTGGCAACTAACTTACAAAGTATTTTGTGTTAGTTTATGGAGATAAAAAGGTGAACTCTGCCCTCAAGACTTTGCATCAAATGCTTAAGTTAATCAGAGATAAAACACTAATACTTCAGTGATGAACTTTGTTAGGAAATTAAGCTAAAAAATCACCGTTAATCACAATTTATAGAAATAGAATAGACATATAGAAGGCAAATTGAACTTTGACTTAGCCAGTTACAGCAAAACAATGAAAGGGAAGAGGAAAATGGTATTACACAATTCCCTATACATTTCATTTTTATCTGTTCAGCTTGAGTGATTTCCTCCAGTCTTTTGTCTAGCTTGCTGATCTGTTCTTCTGTATCATTTGCTCTGCTATTGAGTCCCTCTAGTGAATTTTTCATTTCCACTATTGTAGTCTTCATTTCTGATTGGTTCTTTTTTATATTTTCCTATGCTTTGTTGACGTTCTCACTGTGTTCATACAGTCTTCTCCCAATATCTGTGAGCATCCTTATGAGTTTTTGTTTGAACTCTTTGTCAGATAAGTTGTTTATTTATGTTTCATTTAGTTCTTTCTCTGGTGTTTTGTCCTGTTACCTTGCTTGGAATGTATTCCTTTGTCTCCTCATTATGCCTCTTTCTCTGTGTTTATATCTATGTATTAGGAGAGTTGGCTATACCTCCTGATCTTGGAGAAGTGGCCTTATGTAAGATATGTCTTTTAGGCCCAACAGTGTGCTTCCCTCTTGTCACCAGTCCAAATGATCCAGGAGTGACCCCTTTGTGGGCTACTTGTGTCCTTCTGCTGTGGCAGGGTTGCTCTTAATGCAGGTACCCAGGGAGTCTAGTCTTTCCTTCCCTGGACAGCTGTTTGTAAATCTGGTTTGGGGAACTTCAGCACTGCTGGCTACAAGATCTAACAGCACACTCCTGTTGCAGTTTCCTGTTAATCGGGTAGGTACCCAGTGTAGCTTGCTGTTAGGCTCAGGGGCTTACAGTTGCTATAGACCTCAGGCCTACAAGGCTGTTGTCAGTTCTCTTAGGAGTGCAGCTGAGTGGGGCTGGCCCTAGGCAGGGGAGCACTCAATTGTTTCAGGCTTTAGCAGGTGGGGCTGATCCTTTTTATGGCTATTTGTGAAACATAGGTCTTCTGCTCCTGATAAGCCCCACCCCCCACAGGTCCACACACACCATAAACACAACCCTGGTCTGTGCATACTTCCCAACACCCTGGAGTGTACCCCAATGCCCCACTGCAGAGACCCCCACCTCTGCACCAATGCCGCACCTGGTCCTCACACAGACCATGCCCCAAAGAGGTGCACACACCCTCCTGCCTGTAGAGGATCAAGGCACCCAATCAATGCAGGCCGACAAGTAGCCTGAGGGTTTGCTGTTGGGTAGGGCCAGTCCCTAGGGTGTGCTGCCTGCCCTGGCTGAACTAGATTAAATCTGCACTCCAGTGGGTGTGGCAGACCCTTGGGCTAACAGGCCAGGGGAAGAACTTCAATGGTGTCTACCAGGGTCTGTGTCAGCATGCCTGGACTAAGTGACAACAATGGCCACCACCAATGTCTCAGTCTCCAGAGAGGTCTCACCTCACAATGAGATGCACTCAGAGCCCACCAGGTGAGTCTCTTTTCACCAAAGGCCTGTCAGCCTTCTTTCTGGTGATTTTACATTGCTGAGATTGGTGAGTTTGTGCATGGGCCCTTTAAGGCGTGGGTCTTTTTGGCTTTGTCTGATAGCTTTTCTGAGGGTATTCCCCACTGCAGTTAACAGCCAGTAAAGCCTGATAGTAAGACACTCATCTCAGTTGTGTTGAGTCTGAAGGATGCTTATAGCAGTATCAGTCCCTGCCCAGGACCTCACTCCTCCAGGGAGGGCTGCGTTCCTTAGGCTGGCTCCTGCCTGGCCAGCTGTGAAACTCAGCTGCTCCCAAAGGTGGCTTTTTTTCTCTGCCCAAGAAATTTCTGCCTCTTCGACCTTAGTAAGGACTGTCCCTTGATGTGGGGGTTCTTTTTATCGAGTTTTCAGTTTTATATCCAGGGTAATTTTTCGAAAAATAGTTGTAACCTCATTGTGTTCATGGGAGGAGATGAGTTCAGAGTCTGCCTATACTGCCATCTTGACAGATACTCTCCCTATACATTTTAATTGCCTTAAATTATTTTCTGGATCTTCTTTACATGGATTCTTGATTATACTTCTTTTTGTTCACCCATTTACATCTGTATTCTTACCAGTTAACTATCTGATCAAGATTTCATGGCCATAATGCAAAATTCCTGTTGCATCAAAAGTTAGAAAACTGCAGCTCAAGAGACTCCTCATCATGATGGAGGTCAGAGGACTTTATGTTTGGCAACTATTTTAAACCATTCTCAGAGTACTTCATAAATCTGGTGGCATATTCACTTATGATTAATATTTCCAAAAGTCATCTCTCCCAATATGTAGTTATTTTGACATATTAGAGAAGAAGAAAGACAATCTTGTGTTTTATATGTAATAAGAGCCCTGGTAGTGAACACTTTTGCCTAAAAAATGGTAAAATAGTATTCTCATGGCTCCATGATTGCTCATAGCATTTATCTCATGATATCGAAGTGAATGACATTCAACCAAACAGATTTTGCAGTTAAGAGCCAGCAAACACAAAACCATTTTGTCAATCTTGCCATTGGTTAACACCTGACTATAAGTTGAACATTTTGAAATTGGTAGCATTTCTTTATTCCCGCCATTTAGTGCTAAGAGATTAAATATCCAAATAAAAGAAAAATGAACTAACCAGCTCTCATTCTCTTCTATTTCTCCAAACTTCATTTCCCATCACTGAGCCCATATCACAAGTAGAGCACTGAAAGTAATAATAGAGAGAAATTAATTAAATGACTGTATTTCAATCTCAAGATTTTTTTCTGACATTATGAACTAAAAGAGTGCAGATCTAGCAGTTTGTAACTGACAGCTGTGCCGTGAAATTGCAATACAGCCTTGATAATTATCCTCTTCATTATTTTTTAATATATATCAAGATAAATATAGCGTTTCTGTTTGCTTTTAATGACATGCAGTATAATGGGAAGACAAGAAGAGGCGTGTTTGTCATACAGTGTTATAGCTAAATGCAGTGACAAAGGAAAGGGTATGACATTAATGATGCACAAACATCAATGCCATAATCGACATCAATTATATAATCATTCTACACAAACTGTATACACACAGTTAAAATGAAACAAGATGCATTTTCTTCACAAAGCTGCAACTGCTGACAATAGCTGTCAAGAACAAAAATATAACGCAATTAGAGGTGGACAAAATGGTTTGCTTCTTGTCTCAACTGCATCAATTTTCAAATAGTAAGGGTTCAGACAAATGCAAAATGTAATTAATTTATTGTTGTTTGAAAATAGACTTACTGATTACAGAGTCACTGAAGTCCTGTATTAGTCCAGCTCCTTACTGTATTAGCTTCGTTGATTTCCAATTCCCCTAAGTTGATGTAAGTTAAATTTAACATACAGTATGTATTTCTTTTTGCTATTAATGGCAATTACACTTTCAGGATAAAGTTTTTGCTGTCCTTTCTTTCTCTTAAACTTAAAGAGTAAACATTAACAAGAGGCAACAGGTGCTGGTGAGGATGTGGTGAAAACAATTCTTATACACTAATGGTGGGAATGTAAATTAGTCCAACCGCTATGGAAAACAATATGGAGGTTCCTCAAAAAATTAAAAGTAGATCTACCATACAATCCAGCAGTTCCACTTCTGAGTATATACCCAAAGGAAATGAAAACAGAAGTCAAGGAGATATATGCATACTCATGTTTATTGCAGCATTATTCACAATGCTATGATATGGAAACAACCCAAATGCTGATCAATGGATGAATGGATAAAAAAGATGTGGTACATACACACAATGGAATATTATTCAACCATGAGAATGGAAGCTATCCTGCCATTTGTGACAACATGGCTGGACCTTGAGCACATTATCAGACCACGCTGAGGCAGCGTCCCACATGCCACAACTAGAAGAACCCACAACGAAGAATACACAACTATGTACCGGGGGGCTTTGGGGAGAAAAAGGAGAGGCTAAGGTGGTGTTTAAGGATGCAAACCTGTAATAAGGGATAAATAAGCCATAGATATCTCATGCACAGTGTAATGAATATAGTCAGTAATACTGATACCATATTGATGTAATGTTATAAATATTGCTTCAATGGCAATCATATTATAATATATAAATGTATCAAAGTAACATGAAGTACACCTTAAATTTACAAATTGTCACATGTCAAATTTATCAAATAAAATAATTAATTAATTAATTATCCAAGCAAAAAAAAAAGGAGTAAACATTGAAAATTTGGAGACAAAACTATTAAGGCCATGTCTATGGGGACTATAGTCTGAAATCTCAACACAGCTTCTGCTTGAATTTATTGAACTACCTTTTATCACAAGAGATCATGTGGGAGCTAAAATAGCCAGAGAATGGTGTGAGTGGCACCATTTCTTTTGAACTTGAATCAGATTTAATGATTCACAGGCTGATTGGATTCAATGCAAATATTGGATTATAACACTTCCCAGTGGCAAGATAAAGTTTTTCATCCACGTCACAAGTTTGTTAAGACATAATGAATTAAAAAAAAATGGTTTTCTGGACATGCCTCAATTTGTTTGGAAAAGGTCAAAGTTCAAGGAGGCATTCCATATTCCTCCTCTGGCAGGAGATTTTGAGCATGATGGAGGAGAAAAGCAGGTGCAGAACTAGCTCCTCATTGCTTTGTATATGTGCATTTTGGAGCAAAGCCACGTTCCTGTCTAACTTTACTTCATCATTGCAGGGTAAGGGAATCCACTGTCCGAGACCAGAGGAATAGATAACTTCAAAGATTAATAGCAGTATTGCCTTCTGAGAAGGTAGCAAGCTGCACTTTGAGGAAACAGCCCAAATTTGGAGGGCTGACATCAACAGAGAGCCTCTGAGTACGCTTCGCTGGTGAGGTTTTCTACCATTGCAGCTCCACCATTGGGTCAGGAGAATCACAAGCTATCAGCCACATAGGTGAGAAATTCAAGGGGTTCTGCTCATTCTGGAGGGACTTTCCAGATATGGTGAGTAGAACGCATCAGGGAATAAAGTACAATGCCATGTCCCCGGAGCAGAGGCTGGATCAAAGAGAAAACCACAGGAGATAAATATTTGGTGGCACCACAACTTTGTCAAATCCAGAGCAGCAACTGCAGATGTGAAGTGTCTCTGCCTGAATGAGCTGAGTTTCCTCCCCCATTCAGTTACAAATCACCGACCTGCCAGTGGACACTCAAGTTTACCAGCCCTGGCAGTTAAGATAGGACAGAGGTCTACAACATTTCTTTGCCATTGAAGAGCAACAAGGTGGTCCATTCGAATGGAGTTTTGTTAAATATCAAGCATGGATAGAATGTTCTTTGTTCAAGGATACACAAAAAGAAACAAGGATGTGCAAGGAAATGATCATGTAATGTAAAATTAAAATAGACTATCACTTAAGAAGCCAAAATTGGAATATTTATTAAGAAAATAGTTTTAAAAGGTATGCTACTTTCTTAATCAAAATATGCCTTGAGGCTGAAGCAGAGATGAAAGGAGGTTATTTTAATATAGCCAATTGATATGAAAAGACTTCCGGCTGTGGTAAAGAAAGAATGAAATTGACTAATACTGTACTATCACAATATGATATCTGCATTCAAAGCAAGAAAAAGCAGAACTGATACTTCAGGAAACTAAACCCTGATGTGGAAGGTAAATTTAAGAACTTTTTCAGAATGCACTGGAAGAGGACAAAAGACAAAAACAATGGCAAGGAACACAATGGTTTACAGAAACAGATAGTTGGGTTCCTAATAAATAAATCTGGACAAATGTAACAGAAACAAAAATTAAATTCCAGATTAAAGAAATTTTTCATGAGATTAAAACAAACAACTCTAGATACGTGGATTAACAGTCTTATTGAGTACCAGACAAAATTAATGGCGGGAACCTAGAAATGTGCTGGTCGAATTGTTGGGTTCTATGATAAGTAGGCTTGCATAACAAACAAGGTAGAGAAGGGAATAAAAAAACACCTTGTCTTTAAAATAACCTACAGGTTCTCCCTTATGGTCTCTCTGTGCCCCCTCCTCCTTCTCTGACTTCACCTCTTTCTGTTCTGCGTTTTGTCAACACTAACCTTCCTGCCGGCTGTCAAACAACCAGGCATGATCCCACAGTACAGTCTTTGGACTGTCTGTTCCCTCTGTCTGGAGCAGTCTTCCCCCATGTAGGCATATGATAATTTCTCACTGCCTTCAAGAATTTGTTCGACTCTCACCGTATCAAAGAGGCCTACCCTGATATATTTCATACTGCAACTCTGTTCCCCCTCCATGACCTCCAATCAGCTCCAAACTCTGTTCTTCTTCTTCCTCTTCCATTTTTTTTTTCCCGTGGCACTTATCATCTTTAACACAGTATATAATTTATGCATTTTTATGCTTTTGTTTACTGTTTATCTGTTGAAACTAGAATGTAAACTCTATAAGGGTGTTCAGACCATTGACTGTTTTCTTCACTGATGTAAGCACTGAGAACATTGCCTGCCACATAGTAGGTACTCAAAAGTGTTTGCATGTGACATGAAGGAATGAATAACATAGCATAGCGTAATTATGTTGTATAAAAAGAATAAATAGGTGAGTAATAGGGGGTGGTCAGGAAGGTCTTTTCTAAGATAAAGAATGAGAACAAGCCATGCAGGGGGCTGGAGAAGACATCTGGAACAGTGCAAAGGCTTGGAGGCATTAAAGGGTTTGGTCTGTTTGGGGAGGAGAAAGGAGGCCAGTGTGGCTGGGATGTAGTGAATGGGGAAAAAGATTATTCCGTGGCAAGGTGGGAGTCAGACTATGCAGGGCCTTGGTGAATAAGCTAATTACACTAAAAGATATCTCTTGGGCAGAGAGTCTGGAAAGAGAAAAGACAATATTCAAAGCCAGACACTATAGTACTCCAGACCTTAGAATGAGAAAGGGAGAAACAAGCACGATAACTATAAGAAACAGCTGGTTACGTAGGAAGAAATCCAAGACTTTATTGAAGCAAATAGCAACAGAGCAGGTGTTTTCAAGGAAGGAGTGGCAAACCACGTGCCAAAGGCTGCTAAGAATAAAAAACAATGGAATAGAAAAGGTTTCATTGGGTATGACAACATAATAATAATAGCAGAAATGTTAGAATCTTTTCCATGATTCAAGCACAATTCTAATGCTTTTAATATATTCATTCCATTAATTTAAACCTGACCACAAACCTAGTTGCCAGACATACTCTTATTATCTCTATTTTAATGATGCAAAAACTGAGGCCAAGAGAAGTTAAGTAGCTCTCTCAAGGTGACACAACTAGTTAGTACTGGGGTTCAAACCCAGGCAATCTGGCTCCAGAGCTCACATTCTTAATCTCTTACTATGGACATACCTTGTGGCCATTTTAAGCTTAATTAAATGCTTAGGAAAAATCTTCAAAGATCTACACTAAAATGTGAATAGCTGTTATCTGGAATACTTCAATTATAAGTGTTTCTTGTTCATATTTGTTTATTTGAATTCTCTATTGTTTTTACAGGTAATATGACATACATGTAATTACATTTTTAAAGAAAGCCTAACTAATTTGAGGAAGCCTATCATAAAATTTGACATGATAAAGAGAGCATACCTGTATTAGTTGTCTCCTCTTACACAGCAAATTATCTCTAAACGTGGAAGCTTCCAGGAACAAATATTTGTTATCTCACTGTTTCCGTAGGTCGGGATATTATCAGCAGCTTATCTGGATGGTTCTGGCTCAGTTTCTCAAGAAATTGCAATCAAGGTGTCACTAGAGTTACAGTCACTTGATGGCCCAGCTGAGGCCCCTAAGATCCATTCCCGAGGTAGCTCATTCACATAGCTCTTCGCAGGACGCCTCGATTCCTCCCCACACGGACCTCTCCAGACGGCTGCTTGAGCATCCTCTTGATAGCAACTGGCTTCTTCCACAGCAAGTGATCCAAGAATTAGAGCAAAGAGGAAACCATAATGCCTTTTATGACCTTGTGTCAGGAGTTACATATGGTTACTTCCCCCACATTTTATTCATTGGAAGACAGTCGTCAGTCCACTGGGAAATTAGGCTCCGCTGTTAGAAGGGAAGAGTATCAATGGATTTATGGGTATTTTAAAACCACCACAATACCAATTGAAGAATAAGAATAAGAATGAGGACAGGAGAAGGAGGAGGAAGAGGAGTAGGAAGAGAAAAACAAAGGAAGAAAGGAAGGAAAAAGAAAAAACAGATAACCTGTGGTTTATCTGTTCAGAATTTGAGATTTCTACATTTTGTTCATTCAACATTGTATATTTTTATAAATTGAAATCTTAGCAATGAATTCATTGCTAGAAGTGCATGTGTGTTTTAACCATTTTTGTTACTAACACTTTAAATGAGTATTTCAACTTTAGTAAAATGATTAAAGTAGCTAATTTAGCCCAACATCTTGTTTCTATGAAAAGTCTTTCCTGGGCATCACTGGATAACAGAGGAGATCTGAGTGCAATCCATTTCACTTCATGCCAAATACTTATGGCTACTGGGGAACCTTCCTACTTCTCTGAGCCTCAGTTTTCTTTTCTGTGTGTCTTTGGACTAAACAGATTTTGCATTTCTGTTCAGTTCTGAGATTTTTATTCTGTGGTAAATTTTAAACTTCTATAAGCCAGATGTCAGTAATGATGAATATAATTTTAGTACTACTCTTATGCAAGTAAAAATGACATTTTATTTCAACCTGAAATGCAAGTATATAGAATCTCAAGAATTTTGCTGTGAACTATGGTGCGTTAATGATACGGTCATAATGTGTGACCCCATGTACAAGATTGAAGCCCCAAGGAAAACAATAGGAGACAATGCTGTCCCAATAAGACACAATTTTCTTTGTTGGTAATCCAGGAAATGCTCTCATACACCCCGTATAAAAGTTTTGATTTCAAAACCATATATTGTGGCAATGGATGATTATAACATTTTATTTTAAACTTGTGGTTTGATTGAGTCTTCATTTTGAAACATTTTTCTTTATTTTCTTTAAACCTATGTCTTTGGTTATTGAAATTAACATAAGCTAGTTTGATTGACTTGATTTAATTTGATTCACCACTGGTTTACTTGATCTCTGCAAATGCTTCCATTATTTCAATTTGTCGGTGACGTACACAAATGGTTAAGGCATCAGGTCCTGCCATTTCATATTATTTTGCTGTCTTTTAAGAATGGCCTCTTTCCCTTTTCCTCTGACATAATCTTTTGTGAGAGGTCATTTAAATCTGTCCCATTTCTGAACAGAGTTTCCAAGATTGGTTTTGAGATTTCGAATTTCTGTTTTAGCTCTTCACACAAGTGACATCAAGCATTTCCCCACGTATCCTATGTCATATCTTATACAGAAAGAAGAGAGGATGAGAGAGAGAGAGGCCTTCCCTTGAGCACTGTCATTCTGAATTGAAATCGTGCCAATTTATTAACACACTCAGCAACAGGCTTCTTAATTAAGCTACCAACAATGTCACTAATAATCTTCACTGTTCACTTCAGAGTGATCATCACTCTTCCTCTCTTTCTCCACAAGGTTTGCATTTTCTTTACTGAAGCATGGCAGCCACACTGCTTGGATGAGCTTAAAAAGCCAATGGTTCAGCAAATAGTCTTCCAGTTTACAGAGTTTCATGCTCCAGAAGAAACCATTAGCAACGATTTTATAGAAAATGTTATCCCTACAGTGACTCCTTTTTTCTGTAGTTGTAATGTTTCAATTAAGTATAAACCAATGTTCCTGACATTTGCAATTATTCTTCTTTCCCTAATGCTTGTTTGAAGTGACACATTGCTTTGGTTTGTCATTGTCTTGTTTTTAGTTGAATCAAACTTCCCTCCTCTCCTGGTACTAATGCTCTGATTTGCGGCAGGCTGCAGGGGCTGGTGGGTTGTAACTTAAAAGCATTAACTTAATTTTCTTTCTGGCCCTTGTCTCCATGGCCATCCCTCCAAGCTCTTCCCAAGAGAGGACATTAGAAGACAGAATGAGAAAGAAATCTGAAGTCTGTTGATTAAATGAGAGACTAAGGCCCTCCTGCTCTGTGTTTGATGCAATCTAATTTATGCGTCTTTTAATCACAAGGCTCTCACTCTGACTTGCCATCTTGTACTCCAAATTTTGTGCTAGAAATTCAGCACAAGACACAAAATATGTGCCTTTTCACACTAACCCCACCTGGGCCCTTGGCTATGCCAACTCCTGCCCAAGTATAGTTTTATCCTTACTTAGAACATGGCTCTGGACTCAGTGTCTGATTGATTTCTCTTTATGTTTTTTAGCTATTACCTTTGAGTCAGGAGGACCGCATGATTCTGAGAAGATCGTTATTACAGCTTCATTAACAAACAGAGTATTTCAAGCATGTTGTAGTATGAAGTTCTTTCTGGCCAAGAGATATATAAATTCTGAGCCAAGGACCTGGAGAAGCAGAAAATCTGAGCTATCCATCCTTGGAGTGTGAAAAAGGACAGCAGAGATGGTCTTAGAGCAAACAGACCACCCAGAATATGTCTGTGGTTTCTCAGTGAGTCTGAACCGTGACGCTACTGTCGCTGTCTTCATATTGGCAAGGAGAGGACGTAGGGATTATGCAAACAGCCTTTTCTACCTGTGTTTTTTGGTTTCCCTGAAGGTCTCCCTCAGGAAACTTGGGGATAAAAAGGCAGCCCATTTTCAAATGAAGGATGCAAAATTTCGGTGTGGATCATTGGCCACCAGCGTGAGCAATGGATAATTTATTTATTCTGCTTTGCATTGTGTCTTGTGAGATGATTCAAATTCAGTATGTGAATCCATAATTGCCTGGGTGTTAATGATGTTGCACAGGAAGGGTTATGCTGCTACCCAAGCTAAAGAGCTATTTTAAGTTTGGGCCCCAATTAAGAAGAGGCTTTTCCTGTTAATGTGGCTGATAACCTCCCTCACATTGTCAAAGTGTGTTAATATTCACTGAATACATTTTGTATGTGTTCATACAGTAAATGTATACGTATACAGAGAGAGAGAGAAAGAGAGAATATAAGAATAGTATATTACAGTTCATTCTCATTGCAGAAAGGATTCATTTATTCTTAAATCATTTTGTCCTCATGAGGTTTAAGTAAAAATAAACTCTTCAAATACATTAAGTATGCCTGCCTAGACTTAGTGAGTCATCAAACTTTTCAAGTTGTCTTCTCTTCTCAAATCTTCTACGCCATCTCTCCTGTCAAAGCATATGTCTCATATGCTTGAGAAAATAGAAGCAGTGGAAGATGAACTTGCTCACTTTCCTACTAAAGGAATTTCCAACAGACATATTACTGCCTGCACCTTCCCTCCTATTACTCTGGCTGAGTGCTCTCTATTGACTCCCATGAAGGACCAAGTTCTCCGCGTGGGTTCTAGACCGTCCTCTCTTGATTGCTCAAGGACTTTCTTCTACCCCTGCTTCCTTCTGCATCATTTTCACCCTTCTACAGATCGTTCCATCAGTGTACAAAATACTCTAGTATTTCCTTAAAGCAAAAACAAAAGCAAAACCTTGAATGACCTCACATCGTCCTGCGCTTAATGTCTGATTTCTTTATTTTATCAAAAAAATTATGAAAAAAAATTGTCTGTAATTGATGCGTCCACTTCATCTTAACATTTCCCCTCTGGTCACTCGAATAAGACCTGTTAATGGGCCTCACATTGACAAATACAATAGCTCTTTTTCTCTTATCTTTCTTTAATTCTCAGGAATATTCAACTCAGTTGGTATTGTTCCTCTTTTTCTCTTGGCTTTGGAACCCTAGCCTAAGATGTTTCCACTAGCTGTTTCTTCTGCTTAAATTGATTTTACCCAGATCTTCTTATCCTTTTCTCCTCCTTGTAATTCAGATCTCAGCTTGAATGTCAGTTATCAGATGTTTTTCCTAACCACTCTTTCCACACTACAATCACATCATCATGTTGAAACACTTACCATTATTCAATGATTTTCTTGTTTACTCAGTTATCAGTTTATTATCTTTCTTCCCTCATTAGAATAGATGGTCCATGAAATCAAGGAGTTCACCTTCCTTATTCAATGTTCTAGTCCCAAATCCCAGAATTGTGCCTAGCATAGATTGAGAGCTCAATAAATATTTGTTGAATGAATTGCAGCTGGGAAATCCTTGCACCTAGGAAAGCCAAAACAAAGTAAGTACAAATGTTATCTTTTGTATGAATATGTTAAACACTAAACTTATAATTTATTTTAAACGTGCAAACTCTGCAAATCTACCACACTCAGATAATACAAACAATTATGCCCAAAGATTTCCATTTAGAGTTAGAAAATAGTAGATAAGAAGTTTTTCCTCTGTCCCTCTGTTGCCTCAGTCAATTCAGACTCATTTGTCTGACTCTGCCACTGACCCCATTGCCCCATCCATACTACTCACCTTGAGGGCATGCCCTCTGCTCTGGAACAGTGTGAAGATGTGTCAACTGTGAATTTAAATGAGATCTTCAGGATGCCTGCCCTCCAGGCAGGAATGATGGAGAAGCTGACAGAGTCCATAGTACCAGCCTTCCTGGGTAGAAACATCTCCAGTGTCACCACCTTCGTGTTCAACAACTCAGCCTTCAACACATCCCACCATATTTATCACTTTTAAAAGTCAAGTATTGAGGGGATGAGGTGTCAAGATGGCAGCATAGGTGGATTTTGAGCTCATGTCCTCTCATGGACACAATAAGTTTACAACTACCCTCAGAACAATTACCCCTGAGAGAGAACTGAAAACTGGATAAAAAGAACCCACACAACAAGGGGCAGTGCTCACTGAGGTGGAAGAGGCAGAAATTCCTTTCTGGAGAGGAAAAAGCCACCTTCTAGCCATCCACTTCATGACCAGCTGGGAGCAGTCCTAAGGTAGAAAGCCTTCCCTGGAAGAGTGGGAGATCTGAGTCGGGGAGCATTAGCACAATAAGCAGCTTTTGGACTCTGCACAACTGAGACAAGTGTCATAATATCTGGTTTTGCTGGCTATTAACAACAACAGGGAATACTCCCAGAAAAGCTGTCAAAAATAAGACAAAGAAAAGCCTGCTCTTAAAGGGCCCATGCACAAACCCACCTGTTTCAGAAAGCAACCTAAAATCGCCAGAAAGAAAAGTGTGCAGTCCTTTGGTGAAAAGTGACTCACTTGATAGGCTCTGGGTGTATCTTGGTGAGAGGTGAGACCTCCCCAGTCTGGGAGCACTTCCCCAGGGACTGACACATTGGCAGCAGCCATTATTGTGACCTAGTACAGGTTTGCTGACACAGATGCTTGCAGATGCCCTTGGAGTTCTTCCCTTGGCCTATTAGCACAAGGGTCTACCCCATCCACTAGAGCTCTAATTTAATCCAGTTCAGCCATGGCAGGCAACCTGCCTTAGGACCTGCCCCACCCAACAGGAAGCACTTGGGCAACTTGGGAGCCCACACAGGTGGGATGTGTGGGACCTCTGCAGCAGGTTGAGTGGGTCCACCTCTGTGGGGCAGGGCATTCACAAGGGGTAGGCCTGCATTGGTGGAGTGTATGGGGTCTCTGCAGCAGGGTGAATGGGTCTGCTTCAGAGGGTTGGGGCATATGCACAGGGCAGGACTCTGTTGATGGAGTGTGTGGCCCTGTGGGCAGTGGGGCTTATCAGTTGCAGCAGACTTGTGCTTCTCAAATAGCCACATAGCGGATGAGCCTCATCTTCCAAAGCCTGAAACAGTTGGGTGCTCCCATGTCTGGGGCTGGCCCCACTCATCTGAAACCATAGGAGAGCTGACAATAGCCTTGCAGGAGGAGGCCTACAGCAATTGTAAGCCCCTGAACCTAGCAAGCAGCCATGCTGGTGACCCACTCACTTATGAAAACTGCAGCAGGAATGTGTTATTATACCTTGAATCCAACTGTGCTGTGGCTCCCCAGGCTTGATAAAATGACTGAAGGGACTGTAGTTGCCACATGCATCTGAGCATTACAACCATCAGGTCAAGGGGACAGCCTAGCCTCCCTGGGCACTTGCAGCAAGAGCAACCCTGGACAATAGAAAGACACCTGTAGCCCACACAGGGGATAGTCCTGGAACATTTGAAACTGATGATGAGAGGGAAGCACACTCCTGGGCCTCATAAGGCATCTCTAACATAAGGCCAACTCTCCAAGATCAGGAGACATAGTTGATCTTCCTAATACATAGATATAAGCACAGAGAAAGAGGCAAAATGAGAGACAAAAGAATATGTTCCAAATAAGGGAACAGGACAAATCCTCAGAAAAAGAAGTAAATGAAACAGAGATAAACAATCTACCTGATAAAGAGTACAAACTAATAGTAATAAGGATGCTCACTGGTCTTGGGATAAGAATGGATGAACTCAGTGAGAACTTCGACAAAGAATTGGAAAATATAAGAAAGAACCAATCAGAAATGAAGAATACAATACTGGAAATGAAAAATTCACTAGAGGGACTCAATAGCAGAATAGATGATACAGAAGAACGGATCAGCAAGCTGAATGAAAGACTAGAGGAAATCACCCAAGCTGAACAGGTAAAAGAAAAAAGAATTAAAAAGAACAAAAACAGTCTAAGGGACCTCTGGGGCAACATAATGCACACTAACATCCATATTATAGGTGTCCCAGAAGGGTGAGAGAAAGATAAAGGAGGAGAGAGTCTACTTGAAAAAATAACAGCTGAAAACTTTCCTAACCTAGGGAAGGAAACAGACATCCAGGTACAGGAAGCACAGATAGCGTCAAACAAGATGAACCCAAAGAGGCCCAAACCAAGACACATTATAATTAAAATGTCAAGAATTAAAGATAAAGAGAGAATCCTAAAAGCTGCAAGAGAAGGCAACAAGTTACATACAAAAGAAAACCCATAGGGATATCAGCCGACTTCTCAGCAGAAACCTTACAGGCTATAAAAGAGTGGCACGGTATAATTAAAGTGCTGAGAGGAAAAAACCTACAGTCAAGAATACTTCACCTGGGAAGGTTATCATTCAGAATGGAAAGAGAGATAAAGAGTTTTCCAGACAAGCAAAAACTGAAGGAGTTTATCACCAAGAAACCAGCCTTACAAGAAATGCTAAAGGGACTTATTTAAGTGGAAAAGAAAAGGCCACAGATAGGAATAAGAAAATTATAAAAAAAAAAAAACCAATAAAATCACTGGCAAAGGCAAATATACAGTAAAGGTAGCAGATCAACCACCTATGAAGCTAATACAAAGGTCAAAAAACAAAAGTACTAAAATTATCTATTTCTATTATAAGAGCGTAATGTATACACATGTGCAAAAAAAGAGCTTATATAGGATATCAAAAACATAAAATGTGGGAGGAAGGCAGTAAAAGACTATTACTTCTAGCAAGAGGTCAAACTTAAGAGACTATCAACTTAATATAGATTGCTATATACATAAGTTATTATATATGATCCTCGTGGTAATCAGAAACAAGGAGCCTATAATAAATACACAAAAAATTAAGAGAAAGGAACCCAAACATAACATTAAAGAAAGCCATCAAACCACAAGAGAAGAGAGCAAGAGAAGAAGAAAGGAACAGAGAATAACAACTAAAACACACAGAAAAAGGGTAACAAAATGGCAATAATTACATTCTTATCAATAATTACTTCAAATGTCAAGGGACTAAATGCTCCAATCAAAAGACAGGGTGGCTTATTGGATAAAAAAACAAGACTCATATATATGCTGCATACAAGAGACACACTTGAGACCTAAAGACACTCACAAACTGAAAGTGAAGGGGTGGAAAAAGATACTCCATGTAAATGGCAATGAAAAGAAAGCTGGGGTGGCAATACTTATATCAGACAAAATAGACTTTAAAACAAAAACTGTAACAAGAGACAAAGAAGGGCACTACATAATGATAAAGGGAACAATCCAACAAGAGAACAAGACGTAACACTTGTAAATATCTATGCACCCAACATAGGAGCACCCAAATATATAAAGCAATTATTAACAGACATAAAAGGAGAAATAGTCAGCAACGCAATAATAGTAGGGGACTTTAACACTGCACTTACATCAATGGATAGATCATCCAAACAGAAGATCAATAGGGAAACATTGGCCTTAAATGACACCTTAGACTAGATGGACTTATTAGATATATACAGAACATTCTGTCCAAAAAACACAGATACACATTATTTTCAAATGCACATGGAATGTTCTCCAGGACAGATCACATATTAGGCCACAAAACAAGTCTGAATAAATTTTAGAAGATTGAAATAATATGAAGCATCTTTTCTGACCACAACAGTATGAAACTAGAAATCAACTACAGGAAGAAAGTCAGAAAAGCCACAAATATGTGGAGATTAAACAAAATGCTACTGAACAACGATTGTGTCAATGAAGAAATCAAAAGAGAAATCAGAAAATATCTGGAGACAAATGAAAATGAAAATGTGACATGCCAAAATCTGTGGGATACAGCAAAAGCAGTTCTAAAAAGGAAGTTTATAGCAATACAGGCCTACCTCAACAAACAAGAAAAATCTCAAATAAACAATCTAACAGTGCACCTAAAGGAACTGGAAAAAGAACAACCAAAGCCCAAAATTAGTGGAAGGAAAGAAATGCAGAAATAAATGAAATGGAGACTAAAAAAAAAAAAACACTGGAAAAAAATCAGTGGAACCAAGAGCTGGTTCTTTGAAAAGATAAATAAAATTAACAAACCTTTAGCTAGACTCCCAACAAATAAAGAGCTAAGGCTCAACTAAAAAAAATCGGAAATGAAAGGGGAGAAATTACAACAGATATCTCAGAAAAACAAAAGATTGTAAGAGAATACTATGAAAAGCTATATGCCAACAAATTGGATAATCTAGGAGAAAAAAATAAATTCTTAGAATCATACAACCTTCCTAAACTGCATCAAGAAGAAACAGAGAATTTGAATGGAACAATCATCAGCAAGGAGATCAAAATAGTAATCAAAAACCTCCCAAAAATAAAAGTCCAGGACCAGGTGGCTTCCCTGGTGAATTCTACCAAACATTCAAAGACGACTTAATACCTATCTTTCTCAATCTTTTCCAAAAAATTGAAGCGGAGGAGAAGATACTTAACTCATTCTATGACATGAACATTACCTTGATATGATACCAAAACCAGACTAGGACAACACAAAGAAAGAAAATTACAGGCCAATATCACTGATGAACATTGATGCAAAAATCCTCACCAAAATACTACCAAATCTAATGCAATATGTTAAAAAGATCATACTCCATGATCAAGTGGAATTTATTCCAGGGATACAGGAATGGTTCAACATCCATAAATCAATCAACTTGATACATCACATTACAAAATGAAGAATAAAAATCACATGATCATCTCAATAGATGAAGAGAAAGCATTTGACAAGATACAGCATCCATTTTTATAAAAATTCTGAATAAAATGGGTATAGAAGGAAAGTACCTCAACATGATAAAGCTCATATATGTCAAACCCACAGCTAAAATCCTACTCAATGACAAAAAACTGAAAGCTCTCCCTCTAAGAAAGGAACCAGACAAGGATGCTCACTTTTGCCAATCTTATTTAACATAGTATCAGAAACCATAGCCAGAGCAATCAGGCAAGAAAAAGAAAAGGGATCCAAACTGGAAAGGAAAAAGTGTAAGTGTCACTATTTGCAGATGACATGATTTTATATATAGAAAACCCTAAAGAATCGACTAAAACCTTTTAGAAGTAATAAATGAATATAGTAAAGTCTCAGGACACAAAATTCACATGCAAAAATCAGTTGTGTTTCTATACACTAATAACAAAGTAGCAGGAAAAGAAACTAAGAATACAAAACCATTTACAACTGTGACAAAAAGAACAAAATACCTAGGAATAAATTTGGCCAAAGAGATGAAAGACCTGTACACTGAAAACTATAAAACATTGTTGAAAGAAACTGAAGAAGACACAAAGAAATGAAAAGATATTCTGTGTTCTTGGATTGGAAGAATTAACACAGTTAAATGTCCATACTTCCTAAAGCAATCAACAGATTCAGTGAAATCCCTATCAAAGTTCCAGTGACGTTTTTCACAGAAATAGAACAAAGTATACTAACACTTATATGGAACAACAAAAGATCCCGAATAGCCAGAGGAATCCTGAGAAAAAAGAGCAAAACTGGAGTTATCACACTCCCTGATTTCAAAATATACTACAAAGCAATAGTAATCAAAACTGCATGGTATTGGCACAAAAACACACACGCAGATCACTGGAAAAGAATTGAGAGCCCAGAAATAAACCTACACATCTATGGACAGCTAATTTTTGAAAAGGAAGCCAAGAACATACAATGGAGAAAGGAAAGTCTCTTCAATAAATGGTGCTGGGAAAACTGGACAGCCACATGCAAAAGAATGAAGGTAGACCATTGTCTCACACCATACACAAAAATTAACTCAAAATGGATTAAAGACTTGAATGTAACACCTGAAACTATGAAACTTCTGGAAGAAAATATAGGCAGTATGCTCTTTGACATTGGTCTTAGCTGCAGATTTTCAAACAAGGTCTGACCCGGCAAAGGAAACAATATAAAAAATAAACGGGACTACATCAAACTAAAAAGCTTCTGCGCAGCAAAGGAAATCACCAACAAAATGAAGAGACAACCTAACAATTGGGAGAAGATATCTGCAAACCATATATCTGATAAAGGGTTGATATCCAAAATATATAAATAAATCATACACTGCAACAAAAAAACTAACCACCCAGTTAAAAAATGGGCAAAAGATCTGAATGTTTTTTCAAAGAAGATATACAGATGCCAACAGGCACAAGAAAAGATGTTCAACATCGCTAATTAGTAAAGAAATGCAAATCAAAACTACAGTGAGGGGCCAGCCCAGTGGTGTAGTGGTTAAGTTCGTGCACTCTGCTTTGGCAGCCTGGAGTTCACAGGTTTGGATCCTGAGCATAGACCTGGGACCACTCTGTCAAGCCATGCTCTGGTGGCATCCCAAATGAAAAAAAAAGAGAAAGATTGGCACAGATGTTAGCTCAGTGACAATATTCCTCAAGGAAACAGAAAAAGACTAGCAACAGATCTTAGCTCAGGGCCAATCTTCATTACCAAAAAAAAACAAAAAAACAAAAAACTACAATGAGATATCACCTCATGCCTGTCAGAATGGCTATAATTAACAAGACAAGAAATAAGTGTTGGAGAGGATGTGAAGAAAAGGGAACTCTCATACTCTGCTGATGGGAATGCAAACTGGTGCAGCCACTGTGGAAAGCAGTGTGAAGATTCCTCCAAAAATTAAGAATAGAACTAACATCAATCCAGCTATTCTGCTGCTGGATATCTATCCAAAGAACATGAAAACATGTATGCATAAAGATATGTGCACCCCTATGTTCATTGCAGCACTATTCACAATAGCCAAGGCTTGGAAGTAACCTAGGTGCCCATAAAGGGACAAGTGGATAAAGAAGATGTGGTGTAGATACACAATGGAATACTACTCAGCCATAAAAAATATGAAATCTGGCCATTTGCAGCAACATGCATGGACCTTGAAGGTATTATGCTAAGCAAAATAAGACAGATGGAGAAAATCAAATACCATATGATCTCACTCATAAAAAGAAGATCAAAGTAACAACAAACAAACATGTAGAGACAGAGATTGGATTAGTGGTTACCAGAGGGGAAGCGGGGAGGAAGAGAGCAAAAGGGATGATTAGGCACATGTGTGGTGATGGATTGTAATTGGTCTTTGGGTGGTGAACATGATGTAGTCTACACAGAATCGAAATATAATGATGAATACCTGAAATTTGTGTAATGTTATAAACCAATGTTACCACAGTAAAGAAAAAAAAAAAAATAGGAATTTTTTTCTATTGGACAGTGAAGGAATATGGCCCTTTCTCTAAAGCTAACTCCTAAAGTCTGCCTTATGTCTAAGATAATGTAAATCTTTTAAATATATTTAAATCTGTATTAGTTTCCTATTGTTGCTGTAACGAATTATCACAAACTTAGTAGCCTAAAACAACAAAAATCCATTATTTTACACTTTTGGAAGTCAGAAGTCCAAAATGGATCTTGCTGAGCTAAAATCGAGGGGTTGGCAGGGCAGCATTCTTTTCTGGAGGCTCTTAGGGAGAAGCTCTTCCTTGCTCCTTCCAGTTTCTAGAGGCCACCCATATTCCTTGGCTTATGGCCATCTTTCTCCATCTTCAAAGCCAGCAACATTGGGCCAAGTCCTTTTCACAGTTCCATATCACTGGTTTTCTCTCTCTTCTGCCTCCCTATTCTACTTATAAGGACCTTGTAATTATATTGGACCTTCTTTCAAGGTCGGCTGATGATAGCAAACTTCATTCCGCTCGCATGTACTTCCCTCTACCATGTGATCTAACATACTCACTGGTTCTCGAGGTTAGGGCATTGACATCTTTGAGGGGATACTATTCTGCCATATTATTCTGCCTACGACATTCCACCTTCTGACCTCAAAGATTAACGTCCATCTCACATTAGGATATATTCATCCCCAGAAGTCTCAGCTCCTTACAGCTTTGGTGCAAGTCCAAAAATCGCATCTAAGTTTCAGCAACTCAGAAGTCCCAAATCTCATCATCTGAATCATCTAAATTAGGTATGGATGAGGCTCTGGGTATAATTCATCTTGAGAAATGATTCCTCTCCATCTGCGTACCTTTGAAACTCAAGAAACAAATTATCTGTTCCCCAAATGCAATGATAAGACAGGCATAGGATACCAACTATAGACATTCTGGCTAAAAGGGGAGAAAATGGAAGGGGAAAAAAGTCACCAGTTCCAAATAATTTCAAAATTTACCTGGTCAGGCTTCATTTATATTATATAAAATTATTTATTGTTATACATGTTGTTATTATTGTATAATTATGTGATTACAGTGCGTTCCACCTGTGTGTATGTGTGTATACACATACATATGACTGAACTTGAAGCAATCTTGCAACAAACTTAATTGCTTAATCCCCACCATCCTCGAAGGTGACCTGACAAGTATACTTTAACTGATTTTCCACAAGTATTTTAGACATTAAGTTGCCTTTTGTCAGATAGTTCGTTTGGGTTTGACTGTACATTCATAGGATCAATCTAGCATCAGCTTTCTTTACTGGTATCTGACTGAGTGTTCTTAGAATCAGGTACTTTTCATATCTTCATTGGCCTTTTGTCAATATACCAGGTGGGCTGTTTTCCTCAAACGGAGCACTGGATAGTCAGAGATATTAAATTGAGCTGTTAAACTAGTGGATTTTACATAAGTTATAAAGTCTTACCTTGGTACTTGTAAATAGTGCTAGGTAGGCCTTCTACCCATAATACTCCAAGAGTGAAGGCAAGAGAGGGATTCAGAAAGAAGATTCTTTTACAATCCATTAATTTGCTCTGTAAAATTTCTATAAATGATTTGTACAGGTTTTCTGTTCAAATATTCAATTGCAATCTTCTGATAAGACTAGTACGTTTCTATTGCATTTGTATGGAATGACATTGCTAAAATAAAAAGAAGAGAACCCTCAAAAATGTAGTATACATAGCATCATATATGTATATTTTGTCATTTAAATATACATATAAACAGAAAAATATATAAGTATTCCATGTTTTATTAATAGTTTGTATTTTCAAGGTCTATTTAAAAGTTAGTCGCTTGAAAAATAAAATGTATTTTCCTGCAGACCCATATGTTTAGCAGAGTGATTAGGTTTGCAGATCATTTTAAAAACTCAATTTCACTTATAATGCAACTGAATGAAAATACTGAGTCTAAATACTGATATGATTGGAACAGATTGTATAGAAGAAATAGCATATCAATGATTACTTAAAATAACAGTTATCATTACAATTATTATACCAGTTAGTTGTCATTTTATATCGCCTCTGAATTTTATAGGCGCAACAAATTAAGAAACATTTTCACCAGAAAACTCCCACTCCCTTTTCTGAACGCTTCACCCACCTTTTTATTGTTTTTCTCTCAAGTCCTCAGGCACCTTAGACCCTTCTCCTAACTTGTGTTAGGAGAACCTGGGTTTCAACAGCACCCTGTTGAAATAGACTCATGTGTGGGGCCTTACCTGAAAGGGAGCAGTATAGTAGTGAGAAGAGGTCCAATGTATTAATTTTTTCCCTTTATGGTTCAATTTTTGTTAGCATTCTTAAAAAGTCATCCCCAATCCCAGTTTATGTAAGTCTTGACCTATATTTTATCATAGTACTTTTATGAGCTCAATTTTAACTTTATATTTTTAATTTATCAGGAATTAATTTTATTATATACTGTAATAAGCTGTATCAATATCATTTATTAAAAATTCAATTACTTTTCTAACTGACCTGAGATACTTCCTTTATGATATCCTTAAGACATGTCCTTGATATCTCATTGCATTGATGCTTATGTCAGTATCATACTGTCTTAAATACTGTATCTTTAGAATGTAAGTTAATGTTATACAGCCAGGCCCTCTCATTGTACTTCCAATAATGTTTTTGCAATATTCATATTTTTCTCCTATTGTGCTCCAAGTTAACTTAAGAATCATTTTGCAAAATTCTGGAGGAAAATCCCTTTGGTATAAGAATAACTGATACAATTTTATAGATTAACTCAGAGAAAATGCATCTTTTTACGTTATTAAATCCTTTAATCCAGGACCATAAGAAGAATACACATATGTGAGGCTTCATTTATTATCTTAGTAAAGCTTTTAATTTTCTATATTTAGGTTAGTACTGCAGTTAATCATTTTCCTCTCTGTATTTCATACTTTTCTTTGTTATTTTGAATAAGATTTCTCTTCTCTCTGACAAGTTCTAAATCTAAATTGTTATTGAGCTGTTAAATCTGGATTATTTTTGTGACTATCTGTTACTTACTATATTATTGCTCATAATATTTCAATTGATTCAGGTGATTATCCTGGGCTTTCCGAGTGCAAAGCATCTGATGTATAAATAGCGCTCTTTCTATGTCTCTCTTTGTAACACTTAGACCCAT
The DNA here is from genome assembly GCF_021613505.1 of Equus quagga. Taxonomy (NCBI): domain Eukaryota; kingdom Metazoa; phylum Chordata; class Mammalia; order Perissodactyla; family Equidae; genus Equus; species Equus quagga. The sequence goes on along the minus strand of NC_060267.1, from coordinate 179,858,313 downwards.
AATGTGGTTGGATTCTATCGCGATTAAGTAGAACATCTGTAAGTGTTGAATAATAGAAGTGACTCTAGAATCTCACAATTAAAAAATTATGTGGTCTGTTGTTTTCAGATAGTCTTTCTCATATGAAAGAAATCTTTTTTGATTCCTGGTTTTTGAATAGTTTTGGCAAGAAATGAAGATTAAATTTTATCACCTTCATCTACAAAGACCATATCTCTTTTCTCCTTCAGATTAACTCTTCCTAAATTCTTGGAATGCAACCTCCTTGGTTATGTTATAATATAAGGCTCAATTTGATTGCTAATGGCTTATAGAAGGTTTTATAACCTCAGGCATAGTGTGATGGATTTCCGTTCTTTGTGTTTGTGTGATATTTTGTTTAGTTTTTGGCAAGAGGAGTTTGAAAGTATACCAAATCTTTCAGGAAGATTTCCATCTTTTCCTATGATCTGGAACAATTTAAATGGCATAGTAAATTATCAGAATGTTAAGGTTTGATGTAACTCTACTCAATAATACGTGCATGCTCCCTGATTGCGAGGTGTTTATAATCTAATTAGCATTCATTTTGTGTCCAGAAACATAATGCTATTTTACAAAACTTGTAAAATATTTCCAAGGTAACTAACTAGGAGTATAATGTGAAGAACTTTTGATTGAAAGCCAGGGTACCTAGGTCCCTATCCAAGTTCTGCCACTATCCGTGTGATTTTGGCCAAGTCTCCCTGTTGCTCTGTACTTGAAAATTTTTATTTGGAAAGTAAGGTAGAAATTGATGAAATCTAAAGACATTTTTATGTGATTTTACTAAACATTTGATTTTTTTCAGTGCCTTAACTGTATTTTATTATTTGCAGTCCACTTCAAATTTTACAAAGCTACCTTGTGAAGGCTTGAAAAAACATTCTAGGTTATTGAGGAATGAATATGTAGTGGCAGAAGACACATGTGGTATGCTGGATGTACTGAAATTCTCTCCATACAGATGGTCAACTGGGAATACGTGGTACTCACTGAGCAAAGGTAAACGTGCCCTTAGGTCTACCCTGAGAAAAGAAAACAAGAACAGTTTCCTGCCCCTCCCACCGACCTTTCTTAATCCAACATTTACTTTGCTGTTTTATGGTCATATCTTAATTCACCATAGTTGATGGTGAAGTAACAAAGATGTTTTATGAGTCTCATTTGATTCTTATAGACCTATAATAGTAGCCACAGAATGTGAGCTCTTAATTCACATTTTATCCATCACTTATTTTATCTCCACAGATGTACAGCAATTGTTCTTTCAGGACTCTGTTCAGCCCACAGATGTCTCCACAGCTGATCTCTATTCCAAAGGGGGATTTTTTTCCTTAGAAGCAGTCATGTAAGGTTTTTTGTTGTTTCGTTTTGTGTAAAGATTTTTCCCTCTGTTGGGAAAAATAATTATCTTACCCGAAAGATGGCCTTGAGAATTGCATCAAGAAAGATCTGAAAATAAAGTACTATCTGTGTTTCTGTTCAATCTTGCTAAGAGTTTTGCATCCTGGGGCCCAAGAACTGAATCGCTTGCCTCCTGTTTCCATGACTGAGTGGATATGCTGAGACAAGTTAAAAACTGCCCCAACTCATTCAAGGCAAAAAGAAAAAAAAAAAAAATCAATCAAATAAATGCCTAGTTTAGGCAATATTGCCAGTCTGAGAACAGTTTGAGGCTTAGGGGGAGTAAATGATTCAAATTTCTGCCTATATTATCTGTGTCTGCTAGGCTTACAAACTTTCTGATTTTCCTCGTATAGGAGAGGTGACCACATAATTCCATTTAGAGTGAACCTGAGATTATGACAATTAGGTCTTTGTCTGTATTGCTCTAGAAACCTCTAAATATTTATATTTGAATAAGGAAGACCTTTCCTTCAAATATCACCTATATATTCAGTGTCACTGAATATTCAAACTATAAATGGCCTTAAAGAGAATTAAGGTCATTTCCTCCATTTTATAAGTTACACACAGATAACCAGGACCCTAATATAAGCTACAGGAATACTTGGAGCTGGTCTGATGCTCTGGAAGAACAAGCTGCCCAATATCCTGATAAATAGGTCTCCAGCACCACAATTACTGCCCTTTGTTGGCTTAAGCTCATCATTGCCAAAGAGCTCTGACGTCAGATCCTTAAAAGAATGACGACTTATGGTTACCTTCTTTATTCTTTTGGTGATGTGTATAGTTTGTTTGTTTCTAGGGGAGACGGTTAAAACACTCGTATACAGCAAGCGCTTATACAATGAAATTCACACGCTCCACTTCGGTGGCCTGGGGTTCACAGGTCCAGATCCCAGGTGCTGACCTAGCATCTCTCATCAAGCCATGCTGCGGCAGCATCCCACATAAAACAGAGGAAGGTTGGCACAGATGTTAGCTCAGGGCAATCTTCCTCACACACACACACAAGAAAAGAATCTAAAAAAATTGATATACCAATGTTTTTAAGAGTGATATTTTGAATATTTCACTCATCTGTTGGGATAAAAGTGGAAAAACATAAGCCAAGCAAATTCTACCTCTTTTCCACCATAATCTCCTTTCCACAGAAAAGGCATTGAATATGCCTCAACGTCAAAGATGGCATTTATATCTTCTGGTGAGGAACACAATTGAAATAATGAGGATAAGTTAGAGATATACTTTTATTCATATGAATAATAAATAATAATACATATATCTATAAATGTAGAAATTCTAAATTTAAATCATCCTGATACTGCTAAACAGTTATGCATCTATACTGCTGAGAGATTATGCATCAGACTTATCAATGGTTCATTCAGGAACTACTATTTCTAATATTCGAACTCCTAATTTGTTGGTCGACTTGGATCTTGTGCAGTACAATTTAAAATATTTGATAATACAAGTATATGTAGTCTCATTGCATGCTGAGAAAATTGATGTCGCTTCTGTTTCTCAGTTTTTTTTGTTGTTGTTATCATACTGTCATTTCATTTGGTTGAGTTTCCTCATCTGAAATGACTTGGTTATAAAGACCTGCGCATTTTGATTGGCAATTTTGTATAGTCGATTTTAAGATCTGAAGTTCCACAGATGTGAATATATAAACTTATAAATTGATTGTTCCTTAAGATGATATATATTGTGCTGAGAAAAATGAACTGATGTAATGTTTTTATATTCCTAATTAGACATCAGAATTATATGGTATCCTTCACAAGGTAGCAGGAAACAATTTTCGATAGCTACTACTTGGCGTGCTCTTTCACCAAGATTATTATTGGAGCAGTTTTGTTAGGAAGAATTTGTGTAACATACCATATGCTGGAAACTATTTGTTGATTTAAAGTGTAAGGGCTGAGTTTTTGAAGAGGAGATTTTGCTGTGCATAAAGTTCCACATGGAATTGCATTTTCCCCGCAATTACCTAGTCACGCTACAGACTGTCAACCACACAACTCATTTGCCTCTTTTTTGAAGGATTTGCTTTGCTTGCAAAGATTTAGTTTAGTGACATATTTCTCTTCTTTCCTTCTTTTTCAACAAACAAAAGAAATTTGCGACTGTATTCCCTTTCATCATATTTAATAAAATGCTGGACCTACAAAGACCTTCCTTTCTCACTTTGCTCTCAAGAAGGGTCCCCATTTCCATCAAATATTCTTCTCTTTAATTGAACAATCAACTTTATAAGATGCTTTGAGAAATGACTTAGAATAATAAATTATCAACTGGTAGTCTTTGTACGTATTATATGTATTACATTTATAATATTTATATGTAATATATAATTTATAGATGCCTATAGAACAAATATATTAAAAGACTACTGCTCGATAAGTGAAAAAACTTACAGTAGCCATCACCACCTTTATCCAGTATTGCCTTCTCATATTCAAATATGAAGAAAGTGAGATAGAGATAATACATCTGCTGATTCTGTGAAGATGTAAAGGAATTTTATGAATTAGGTTATTATGTTGTTTTGCTCTTGTTTACGATAAGTTCCTTAAAAGTTGCAGACATTTGAACATTTCTGTGTCATTCTTTTCTTGTTTTTTTTTTTTTTTAATGACAAGCACCTCCTCTGCCAACAACAACAAAAATGTATGACTTGGCTCCCAGGTCCTTTTAATGAAGCTTTTGAGTCTTACAAAATATGATTAATCTGATTAGCGATTCAGCCTCCTTTTATGCTTACATTATCTAACACAAAGAGCCCCCCTACAGGTTAAAGTTTAAATGTGGATTACCAGATAAAGCTAGTCCTGACGAGGTTTCTATGGTGCAAGGAAAAATTGGATTTGCTTTTCACCTCATCTCAGACTCTGTCATCCTGGTTTTTGCCCTGTTCCGTTGTTCACAGCAAGGATATTAATTTTGCGGTAAAATCTTTAAGCAATTATGCAGATAGCTCTGAAAAAGCAACATACACACACAATAAGAGAGGCTTAACTGAAAAATGGACCCCAGATATTCATTAAAAACAGATGGCTACATTGCCAACAGCATAACTTTGGATGTTTGGGCTAAGCTGGTATTAATCTGCCACAACATGAAGAGAAGATGAAACTGCTGGTGTACAAACTATGTCCTGCTTCTACTTTCTGCTTACGAAGGAATACAATGAGGGTTTATGGCTTTTTGGTAAATGTCTGAAACAGAATTCCTTACTCAAAAGTGAAGTAACATTGTAATAGTCCTGGCTATTACTGAATGTTGATGCTCATTTTCAAGACACTGATAAAATATGAAGACTCATACTATTTTAGAATTTTAATTTTTCTAAAATTGCTTTGGAAGTAGAAGAAAGTATTCTATTTAAAATTCGATATTAGGTAATTTTGTCTTTAGATCGACTGAAGATGGGAAATCTTTTGATTAGTAACATTTTAAAGCCAATATAAAATGCAATTTTGCCCTTATATAATAAGTAGTTAAATTTCTGCTCATTTATTTGAGCTATTTGCTAAGTGGAAACTGAAATTTTAAATCTAAACAAAATCAGGTGAAGTAGGGCAGAAAAATATTTGGCCAAGTCAAATAATGGATGACAGAGAGGACTTCTACGCAATTGGGGCAATTGCAATAAGGACAAATGCATAAATTACATATCTACTCATTTAAATAATGATCAAAACAAAGGGAATTACTCAAGAATGTCAGCCCTGAAACTATATATAAGTAACAAGTGATAGAAGAATTACAATGACTTGCAACCGACCTTTGTTTTGTAGGAGAAATTCATCCAACTAGAGAAGCACTTTCAGGACAGAGTTGCCGTTAGGAAGTTACACGGACTGAGACGTACTCAGTTGTACCATGGTGGAGACAGCCATATTGGTTGTTGGGTCTAAGGACAGCTTGAAACATCTTGATATCCTTCTATGGCTCCTTCTATACGTGAACAAGGGACTGGGAATAAGGGTTTGAAAACAGTCTTTAGTCCAACTAAATAGTTTGTGTTTTTTCCCTGTTGGGCTTAACCATTATTTTTTATTATGTAAAAACAATATATATTTATTGTAGAAAAAGATTAAACAGATAGACTAAAAAGAAGAAAGTTCAGATCATCCCTAATCCTAACACCCTGAGATGACTACCACTAATATTTTTTATATATATTTCGACATGTTTCTCTCTATATAACAGATGAGTATTTTTTAAAAATTGGAATCTTACTATTTTGTATATTTTGTATATTTTGAAATCTTCTTTTATTCTTCTAACAATCTCTATAATGACTATCAATTTTATATAACCCAATATTCTACAGTGCCATTTTACTGAATCCATCATATTCCAGTGTAAGGATAAACCAAAATTCATTTTACCAACTCCCTATTGACAATAAACAGATAGTTTTAAAATTTTTGTTATTATTAAAAAACATCTCAAAGTTTATTTATTTAGCTAACATTTGTATAAAACATATGCGTTACCAATGAGTTAATCTTCTGGCATTATCCCTCTTTCACAAGGAAATAAAAACTTGCTTGGGCGGGGCCAGCTGGGTGGCACAGCGGTTAGGTTAAGTTCCCACATTCCGCTTCTTGGAGGCCCAGGGTTCACCAGTTTGGATCCCTGTGTGGACATGGCACCGACTGGCAGAAAGCCATGCTGTGGTAGGCGTCCCATGTATAAAGTAGAGGAAGATGGGCAAGGATGTGAGCTGAGGGCCAGTCTTCCTCAGCAAAAAGAGGAGGATTGGCAGTAGTTAGCTCAGGGCTAATCTTCCTCAAGAAAAAAAAAAAAAGAAGAAGAAAAACTTGCTTGGGCAAAAATACATTCATGGAAAGAAGCAAATTCAGCAGGCCCTTTTGGTTAATTCTTTTTATTTTAAAAAGTGCATTTACAGTCTGGATAAAATATCTTGTTGCTAATGGAAACAATCACATTGTATTAATAACCCTAAACTCTCTCTCCAATCTAATCTAATTTCCATCGTCCCTGCCTGGTTTTTCAGTCATGCTGTCTTTCAACCAGGCAGATCCCTTGCTATTCCTCCAGCATGCCATCTATTCTTCAATACCAGCAGACCTCTGAAGATGCACCTCCTTCTAGTAGCCATGCACTCAAGTTGCTCTCCTACAGCATCAACTAGGCGGTGAACCCTCCATTTAACCCCACCTGGCACAGTCACTTGCTGCTCATCGATAAGCCCAATGGGCTGACCTCTTTTTGGAGCTTTTAACTGAAAAGATTTGTTCGTATGTCCGTCTATCTCAATAACCTGTAAGCAACTTCAGGGCGGGGTCCATGTCTTATTCATTTCTGCACTTCCAGGGTTTGGTGAAGTGTCTGACATCTAGTAGGCATTCTGGAAATGTCCAGTAAAATAAATAATGACCTGAGGACAACTTATGAGAAGATAAAGAGAAAAACAACAGCAAACAGGGGCATGGCTACCTTCAGTAAGCCCTGCCCAGGGCTGCCCAGGGCTCAGACACTCCTGTGGCCTCAATGTCACTTTAAGGGATGATAGGACACAATGGCACATGGCCTTGACTGCTTTATTCCTCCCTTTCACCACTGTGAGTGGACCAAACCTGTATCTGGACTCACCCAAAAAGAAAACTGTGTTGGGCCCAACTATGTGGGGGAATGAGGGAGCGGGGTTAGATTTTGAAGCCACGGGAAGAAGAGGCAGAACAGTGGTTGAATGTGGGTTCCACATCCTCTATGATGGCCGCCCTCTCCTTCCCTTAATGGCGCTCTCCTTTGACCAAGGGGGCAGGGGAAATGACACAATTATTATCTTAAGATAAATAAGTCCCAGATACAGAAGAATCTAATTCCTTCATTAACACTCAGTTGTACCTATTGAATACAGACTGTGTGTGAAACACCATGTCAGCGCTTACAATCGCGGCTCAGATCAAAGGCTCCACACATCTCTTTGCTCCACTTGCCTTGTGAGGTAGTTTTGAAGAGAGACCTAGGAAGTCAGAGAAAGGGGACTTTGGCTCACTCCAAAATAGAACTGGAACATTCTAATGAAACAGGATTCCTCAAAGAAAAAGGAGCTTCTCGTTATCGGAAGGAGTCAGAAAGCAACCCACCATGGAGGGGGGAACGGAGGGGGCTGATGCGGAGAGCTGCCTCCTCTTTGTGTGTGCCGCTGCAGGACGTGATTTCCAAACTCCTTCCGAGTCCAGAGTCGGTGAGCACATATGACTCTTTAGTTGTGCGCAGAAATCCTCCACCTAGAATAATAATCCCATTTATGAATACTTTCCATATGTTTTATTGCTTTTCTAACTGAGAAATTAGCCAGACCCCATTACGTTGCATTTGAAAGAATCGTCTAGACTAAATTAGGGAATAGCAACTCTACATCTGGATCTCCACAGAAGCTTAAAGAGCCATCCTCCTGACTGGGTGTTGAAACCTTTCTTTAAATCCCTTTCTCATATCAAAATTATTTTTCTGTCTTGGTATCTGTCATGACAAGTGTGATTAAATATTCTAGCAGTGGGATTCAACTGGCACATGTATCAAAAAACAATTTCTGTGGTTTGAAAATAATATTAAAAAACCTTTTATTTCAGTGATACCAAATGTTTCTCTGAGGTTAACATCTTGTGGCAGGAAATGAACAGAGCATTAAAAAAATATGCAGCTAGATATCATAGGAAAACTTAATATATTTTCCTATGAGGAAATTTCCTTCTGTAGATACTTGCTTTAAACTTCTTGGTAAATAAAAAGTGTTATATCTAAGTTATATACAAATAAGAACACCTATAAATAAGGCATAGCAAACAAATAATGGTTGAAACTCTGTTTTTAATTGAAATTGTTTTTATTAACTGCTTGTGGGTGTTTTTATGTTCTGAGAATTCAAGTTTGAATATGACCAAAATGTCTATATTTAAAGAAGTATTGTGGGGCCGACCTGGTGGCGCATCAGTTAAATTCACACATTCCCCTTCTCGGCAGCCTCGGGTTGGCCAGTTTGGATCCCGGGTGCAGACATGGCACCGCTTGGCAAAAGCCATGCTTGGTAGGCGTCCCATGTATAAAGTAGAGGAAGATGGACACAGATATTAGCTTAGGGCCAGGCTTCCTCAGCGAAAAGAGGAGGATTGGCAGTAGTTAGCTCAGGGCTAATCTTCCTCCAAAAAAAAGTATAAAGAAGTAGTGCTACTTAACACATTTTGTAATGTGGGCCAGATAATTTGCTTTGATAATTAGGGTCCTGTGCAAATGAGGAAGAGGCCACAATCATAAGTAAAAGGCAGAGAAAAATGCTTCTCCCAGGCCATTGGCAACGCTCCCAATTCCACTCTAATATACCAACCCACCCTACGTCCTCAGCAACTCATTCCTTCATTTTGACAAAACAACTAAAAGTACATTTTGTACTGAGAGTAGGAAGAGGTTCAGATTTATCACAGTAAGAGGCTCAGAAATTTCTACTGTCGTATTATTCCTTTGTTTATGAAGTTAGTTAGTTTACTATTTAATTTATAGATTAGTTAAACCCACCTTGTTGCAAATGAGATTCGATGATACTCATATGAAGAAACAACTGGAACCTGAAATTACATAGTTTCTCATAGGCTATTTTTCCTCCTTTTTAAAAAATGGGGATAAATAATATTACCAAATGAACCAAATCAAGGTATTTAGAAAAGAATGAAAAAAAACTTGAAAGTATTATTTAAAGGCTATTATTATACATATTTTCATCACTACACTTTTGACTAAAATAATTTTTAAATCTATATATAAGGGAGATATATAAGTGATTGTGTAAATACACACATGTATTCTCAACAAGATAAGATAAGTGTCCAACCTCATGTCTACCAGAGAAGGAAGCAGTTGGATTGTCTAGGAGTCACTGGTTGGACCTCCCACAGTGTCACCTCTGAATATTTGGCACAAAATGTCTGGTATGGTGGAGCAGGAGAAAAGAAAAGCCATCACCCTCCTTGTGGCCACGGGTGCTATCCTGGGCAGGCTGTCACAATTCCATGAGACAGACCTCAGAGCCCCCTGCTGTTCTCAGCCTGCAGGCAACTCCTAACCAGGGGCTTCATTTCTTCTCTATCCAGCCAGGAGGAAAACCACATACAGTGGCAGAGAAAAGATGTTTTATTGTCCAGTCTGGAGAGATGTTGTCTTTCACATTTCTCAAGTGTAACTAAACCGAGTATTCTATGAAGATATTGGAGGAAAAATAATGAAATTACAAAGTGCGATGGGCCCAGAGTGCTGTAGGTAATGTTGGATTCAGCTAATGAATTTTTCATGATTTCTAATTTGTGCTCTTGTGCTGAAAATCTAAAATGCCTTTGGAGGCCAGGCACCTAGCTTAAACACGTGAATCCAGACGGATGAACTACGAGAGAGAACAAGGGTGGACTAGGATGCAGTGGACGTTTCAGATCTCGTCAAAAAGATCCATGGCTGCTCAGCTACCGCTCAACTCCAGCGAAGCTGGCTCAACTTTGCAGTCCTGAGTTTTTGAGAGAACCTAGAAATCTGGATTTTAATGCAAAATCTAAGTTTCCGATACTGTGAACCAATTCAGTAATAAGAATTTTAAAAATTTGTATAGGACAAACAACACCCACCCGTAGGTTGCACTTGGCTCATAACATGTCCTCCTGCTGGAAATTCTGAGAAAGCCAAGACTGGGTTTCAAAACATCAGCTTTTGTGCCTACTATTGTCTCCTGCCATTACTGGTATCACACGATGATCGGCTATATAAAATAATTAGACTTAGTTGGCAAAGCACTTTTGATTTGGAGCTAGAATATTATGAAGTTTGCCTAGACATACTACAGTAATGCTCTATTATATTTCGTGATGGTAATTGATTAAAAACGCCAATAGAATAATCAGTATGTAAAAAGCTTACTTTTATCTTTACACTCCTCTGTTACAGAATGGACTTGGTTAGTTTAAGTACTCTACTTACCCATCTGGAGACTAAGCCTTTAGTTTATTACCAAAAAACTGTGAGGAGCCAAATTATTATTATTTTTAATATCTGAGGAAAGAGAATGTTCACACAGACGTAATTATAACTTGTGACATGGACAACTAACATTTGTTTACTGAGTACTTACCATAACGGCCAAGTTTTAAGTACTTTCTATGCAACATTTTATTTAATGCTTACAATTACCTTAGGATATAGGCACTATTGTTAATTTCATTTTATAGATGAGGTTATTGATGATCAGAAAATATTAGCCATTTGCTCAAGGTCGCACAACTAGTAAGTAGAATTTAAACCAAGGCAGACTAATTCCAGAATTTGGACTTTTAAGCAACACATTCTATTGCTACTGTATTACTACTTATAATGAGCCCTTCAAGAGCCAGATGCTGTCTCATCACCCCAATGGCTCTATGAAGAACGTGTCATCATCCTCACTTATAGATGAAGAAACTGAGGCTCCAGGGGGGTAAGTAACATGTCCTTGTTTGAAGAATGGAGAGATGGGACAGTCTCAGATCTGATGCCCGAGGCCAGGCGTATTTCAGCCCATCACAGGGCTACCATAATATAATAATTTGAAAGATGTTCTTAAATGAGACCTAAACCACTCCTATTTCAATTAAAGCTAATATTCTTTGAGTTCATATTCGATGTCAACACAGGACAATTGGACACAATATTGCTGATGAATTAAGCCTTTTAAAGTTCATAAAAGCTCTTTAAGATTTCTGCTTAATTTCAAGATAAATAACTTCTTTTCCTTTAACCTCAATTCTTATTCGTCATATGCAATACTTGTTCTTCATCTCAAAACACATGTCTATTATGATTTAAAGTGTTTTAAACTATATGTTTTCGTCCTTCTTAATAACTAGATTCGATTTTCGAACATGAGTAAGGTTTTATGGAAAAGGATATTCATTTGAGGTCAGAATTGAAAGGAAAACACATTTCTACTGCTGTCCCATGACACTGACGTCTAGCTTAATTTTGTGTGTGTGATTCTGAGCTTTGTAAGTTATAGTTTTCATACACATTTTGTTTGATGATTAACATTGTATTACTGCTTAGAATATTTAAACATTGCAAGGAAATTATAATAAATGCTTGTAATTTCTCTTTTGTACTCAGATCTGACATTGTTTTGAAAAATAATGTTACCTTTTTCTAGACTATGTATATTCAAATCACATAAATTGGCATATTTTAAAGTGTTTAGTAAATAAAGTTCAACTGTGTTTATATAAAATACTGGAAATATCAATGATTTTAGAGAGCATTTAAAATATAGTAGTGATACTATTCGACTTTATTAATTGGCTTCAAATCAATTGCGGCAGAATTGCTTTTAAGCACAGTTACAAGTTCTCAATGTGAATAATCATTTTATATGAATTTAGGAGATTTAAATATGCTGTGTTTTTACGATAGACATCTCAACATATGTGCCTGGAAAGATTTACAATTAAAATCGCATGAGTAGCAATCTGCAGCTTTTCATACCAAAAGCCAAGAATACAGGGCTGTGGGAAAATTTGGTAAATCTAACTCTAACACTCACAACTTAAAAGCTTAACTTTCCCTCCCCCAACTCTATAATGTTGACCTTGGGCTGGTCTGTTCCTCTCTGATTGTTTAAACTGCATTCTCCTTCGTGGATGATGGTTTCTTATTAAATTATTTATTGATGTGGCTGACACTAGTTGAATAGATTCATTAAATTTCACAACTTGTTGGAGTCTAGTTCACTGGAAAAAAAAATCCTCTTTGGATTCTTTAAAGGACAAAAAGCGTCATGTTTTTTTGAGTTCTTTTAAAGCATTTAATAAAGCATGAAAAGATATGACATCAATCCTACTGAAACACAAGGGAAAATGAATGATGTTACTGTAAATCTTTACATCAATCACACCCAATACTTTGGAAAACAATATAGTTTTGTTTGCATTTCAGAAGTGACAAACAACTCTTGTGACTGGCTTAACATAGTCACTTTCTATTAGTCAAGACCAGAAGCAAGTCAGAATTAAAATGTGGCCGTGCGTTGCTAGGCAGCGGAGTTGTCTTGACATGGTGGTTAGTTTCCTTTTCACTGAATGACAACAGTGAAATGAAAGAAGTTTTGAAAAACTTGATAATGGTTTTCAAAGGAGGAGGATAATTGGTGGTGCTCGCTTGTGCAGCACTGTGTGGAAACTTTCAGGCGGCCGTGAGAGAGGACTGTCACTAAAAATTTAAACTCTTGTACACAAACTTGACCTAGAGTCTTCTCCAGATTTTGGCAGTTCATTTTCAGAACACCCCTCTGAGACCAAGGGGTATAGGATGAAAGCGTTAAGACAGATGGGGAGAGCCCCAAAGGAAGAAAGGAATCAATAGTTGTGATTTAATCCATTGGTGAAAGGGAGGAATTAAGTAAAATCTTAAAAATGTGGAATGTGTAAAAGACCGTGAGCTAGCACCTATAAAAAATGTTTGAATTAAATGGCTAGCTGCAATTGAGCAGACACTAGCATCAAATGCAAGAGATAAAGAAAGGTACAAAGTCTTCGATTTACTATGCCAGGGATAAAACAATTGCCCTGATGCTATTTTTTTTAGCACTCTCTAGTTTAATTCAGAAAAATATCCCCAACCACATTACTCCAAAGCGTGTAAAAATAATTACAACTTAAGCTTTTGTTGTCTGTGGTAATAATTGAATAGAACATATTATTTAACAAAAAAACAAACAAAAAACCCCAAGCAAACAAGAGACATGCATGGAAAATACATGTTGCTCACTATTTCATCCCAAACTACCTCAGGCAAGAACATTTTGTTTAACCATCTCTGCCATTAATTTACCCAGAATTTTAAAAACTGAGCAAAATGAACTCATATTGAAAGAAGGAACCAATTAGTGTTGGATTAACATTCATGGTTATTTCCAGTTGTGTTTGTACTTGTTCTTGTGCTCTGACTTCCTAAAATTTCACAACCCAAAGATTTAGAAAAATGGGGTTGTTTAGACGCACAGTGCAATGAAGTGGCTGTGACCATTGTGTAGACACCACCTCTCTCATTATACCCTCTCAATCAACACTCGGTCCACAGGAAACCGCAATAAAGCCCAGCTGCCACGGTTAATCTGCAGGCAAACCCACACCCACGTCTATGCCCGTTACTCTCCAGCCTTATTATTCTCAGATCCAAAGCTTCATAAGGGATCAGCCAAAGTCCATTAAAGTAAATAATAGCTAGAAATGACAGGCTTAGCAAGGATTGGGAGGAAGTTGAAGACCAATCTGAGCTCTGAGCTCTGATTAATAGAGAAAAGCATTAGGAGAAAAGGGGAGAAAAATGACCTCAGCCTGCTCCAAAGAATTCCTGAACCTTCGTTGTTAGGGCAAGTGCTACCATCTGAGACGTTAGTGATCCTTGAATTTCCTTCACTTTGATGCAGCTCAAATGGGAAAATTTTGAAGGTTCAGCAAGGCCCCAGACCTCAGCTGGAAAGCTGTCTGGAGTCAACCCTGTCAAAATTCTCTTGTGTAAGAGAAAGCCTTTATTAGCTAGATTGCAACAACAACAATAATAACACCCACAAACGCCCTGCACAGTCTCGTAAGGAGGGGCCTCTGCTGGGGACTGCAGATGCATTTTTCATTTCCTTGCACATAGTCATTTTTAAAAAGTCTCCAAACAGATGTCGTAAAATAAAACAATAGTGATTCTTAAAATGAATGCCTTTCAGGAACTAGCTAGATTTAGTCTGCTGGTAGGAAAGTGTGTGTGTGTGTGTGTGTGTGTGTGTGTGTGTGTGTAGGGGGGAGTATTCAAATATTTATTCAGTTTTATCCTAAAATATGATATTTATTTTCATTGTATAGCACAAAACGTCCTTCTTGAGCAGTTCAAGTTTCGTTGAGTCAAGATAAAATTATAATACGCTTCAGTTATTTCAACTGTGTGTTTTATACAAATTGACCAGGGAAAACTCCCAAATGAATTCTCCACCATTTCGCTCTCCACCATTTCAAAAATTATTTTTGCAGCCTTCTGTTTGATCAACTTCCTCGTGAGAGGAGCCCAGGCAGCGCTCTCCCCCTCCTTTCCCACATCAGCGTATTTGGTCTTCCAATGAGACATTTGGAATTTGGGAACAGCTCTTAACAGTCCTTTGAAGAAATCTATACCTGGTAGGCCTATTTGTGATTAGGAAGAACTCATTTCAAGTCTGCTCTGTTATTAAAAAATGTCTTTGCTTGTAAAAAAATACCATATTCTTTATGAAATGTGGGTTGAAATGAGAGTGGTAGAGAGAGCTCAGAAACTGCAAGTGCTCTTTAAAGTTGGAGCAAAAACATAACAAAGCAGCCCCTGCTTGTCAGAAATCCCAGTCTGAGGGGGAGGAGGCGCATGGCAGAGGCAGGCAGGTAGCGGAAAGCCCTCGTGGTCTCTCAGGAAGGTAGTAATGGTCCAGATGAGGACTCGATGTCAGAGGCTCACCTTCGAATGCGTTCCTTGTTCAAGTTCATATTGTAGCATGCAATTTTCATTAATAAAATGAAGGGGCGATGTACGGAACTATGGCTAAAATGATGGTTCTTCACAGATATTGCTGATAACTTGGCTAATGCACTGTTGATGTGCACGTGGTACAATTTTCATATTTTAATCTTAAGTAGAACACGAAATGACAATTATGAAAAGACAAAATAGATACCACCAACAGCTGTAATTGCTATCTAGGCTGCTCAAAGATGGGCAAAAAACACAGTAAATCAATATTAAGTTCTCTACAAACGCAGGTATCACAACAAGGACATCATATAACATCATTATAAGCAGATTCTAATACGATTTGGACAGTTGTGAAGAATATAGGATGAACAGAGGGAATGCAAGGCTAACTTGTCCTCTGCAGCTTTAGCGGGTGTCTCAAGAAAAAAAATCTCTGGGAATCATGGCTGTGTATTTAGTTAAGTATGCAAACTGTGCTGGCTTCAGTAAATGAGCGTGATCTTCCTTTTTACAATTTAAAATGGTAAGATTATCAAGGGTTAAATAGTTCTGCGAGTGCAATTATAAGAAGTCAAAATTCAGTAGTTTTAATACACCAGGATTTGGGAAAATGCTTTTGCATATTATACTACATCCTAGGATATATTCTGTCATGTTAAAGAATACCCAACTAAATGGGTGGGTTAAGAAACCAGCTAAACTTAAGAAAAAATATTAAAGATTAAAGGCATGATATAAATATAATTTAAAAAATCAAAATTGAAACTGATGCAAACTTTAGTAATGAGAAATGAGATAAAAAAGGGCAAATAGACAAGAAAACAAAAAATTTGAGGAAAAGGTATAACAAAAGTGACATATATGTCCAAGTAATTTGGACATAAAATTAAAATTAAATGCTTACTTTTAAGAGTATAGTTTTAGGAGAAGTACGTCTGACTTTATGCACATTTCTGAGAAGATTTGTTTCCTTTATGGGAAATGCAAGAACACATAGCACAAAAAGTTCTTATAAATTCTTATTGACTTTTTGCATTTGTTCATAAGTAGTTTTATGTATTTATAAAAATTAGAGAAATATTTCATATTTCAGTTGAGCATTTAAAATTTTTATGTGAAAGAATTGTTTTGAATCCATTTATTCCTTTCTCTTCTTCCTCATTCCCATAACTGAACATCGTTTTGAAGTCACAGGCTCCACCTCTCCACAGACATGCAATATAAAAGAAATCACTTTTCACCACAATTTTCTAGTTTGTATAGAAATGCTGTAAATGTGGAACTAAATTTGAATGACTTTGAGAGTTTGGCACCAGAAAAGAAATAATCTGTTAATCAAAAGACTGGCAGTTCAAATCAGTTTTCTTTTGTATGTGTGTGTGATAGTGAAAAACAACAAACATTTTTAAAAAATCAATTGCTTGCTATACAGTTTTGCACTTCCACCAGATTTCGTCTCCCTTGAATGTTGTCTTTATGTTTTCATTAGATGGTAGACATTCCTACATTACTTTGTTATTTACACAAACAAAAAAATTAAATGTCTGTATACTATAGTTTATGCACATATGGAATTTGTTTATAAGTAGTTACATGTATATCATTATGTATATTATAGCATAAACTGAGCCATATACCTTATCTCACATAACATGCATAAATAAGCAACTGGATTTTATGGCCTTGAAACGCACATATTTTTAGTCACCCAAAGGCAAATGAAATTTTCTTTTCATTCGTGGAAAATAAAAGAGTTTTCATAGTATATCTGCCGTGTAAATGTGTGAGATTGTTGTTCAAATGCTCTCCATTAACCTGTGTAATAGAATTGACTTGTCATGAATTTAAATATGAAAAAATTTATCTTTGGGTACAGTGTGTTATCACCGACACTTAAAACAGCTCTCTTTTCTGTTCTTGATATCAGAGTAGAATATTTAAAATGGAAAATACTTTTCTTACCCTTTTACTGAAGACAAAAAAAGGCTTTCTATGGTAAGGATGATCCTCAGAGAATGGATATATTGCTAAAAAGCTAAGACCTTTGCGCTAACCACAAGGTGTCTCCAATCTTTAAATTCTCTAGATTCCCTTCCTCTGCCATCCCCATATTTCAGTACACGGTGAATCTATATGCTCACAATGTCACGTTTGGAAACTTCAAAAACCTTGTCCAGATGTAAATTGAAAGTTCATACTTTAGAAGAGACTGTATCAAACTTAAATATGTAGATATATAATATTATACCTAACACTGTATATAACCCATAGTTATACATATTATATAATTATGTAAATCACATTATGCTTATAATACAGTCCATACTGAATAAGAATTTACCAATTATTTTATGAGTTTGTGTTTGGAATGTGGCATCTTAAGAATAAAAAGTGATACAATGCCAAAAAAAAAAGAAAAAAGAAAAGTTTAACATCAAAGCTCATGTTAGTTTGTTCGAACATCCATGATCAAGATTTGATTTTTAAATAATCCTGTCAGCCAGCTTCAACCAGCTACTCCAAGGGAATAAAAATTTCATAGTGGGCAACACACATCTGCAAATGCAGCAATTTTCAGAATTTACAAATACACAAATACAACTAATTCCTGCTTTTTACTGTTCAAAGCTATCGGTGAAAAGTAATTACTAAAGCTCATCTCATTATGAAGTATGAATATATAACTAAGAATAAATCTCCTTTAAAAGAATTCCAACTATAGAAAGTCTTTCTAATTCAAGGCCATGTATGGCTTATGTCTCTCTGTCACAGAGAATGTCGTGTGTGTGGGGGGGTGTGTGTGTTTAATGGGATACTGTTTATCCCACTATATCTTACCACTCTGTCTCTTTGGATAACAATCACAGGACCCAGATGCTAAGGGTAAGTGATATTTTCCCACAAGCGGCTTCTGGCTCCTTGGCAGACGTGGGGAGTCAGTTGTGTTGGCAGCCGCAGTGCTGCCTCTGGCTCTCTTGTGTGGCTTTGCTGTTGAAGAGATGCTTGGCCTGCCCTGTCCTCCTGGATACCATTTCCCTCTGACAGCCCTTGGGTTTTGTGAAGGTTTATTCTGTGCAAATCCCTCGTGCAATCTCTGGATGAATTCTCTAAAGGCAAAATAGGGCCTTTCTTTATAGTTGTGTCTAATGGTCAGCTGAAGTGCTAGTTCAGGTACCCAGCAAACCCAAACCCAAAGCCAAACCTTTCCAATCTTTGTGGCTATTTTGTTGTCATTTCTGTTCTTGCTTTCACCCTGAGCACATTGTATCCCAACCTAATTGCCAGGGTGTTGGCCAAATGATTTTGGATAAACTTTGAGCTTTGTGATTTTATGTTGTAATTTACGTGATTTTAGAAAGTCCTTTGTTTCTCCATATTTCTTATTATGAATAGTTTTTGAAGATTTTTTTCTCAGATCATAAATAACATCATGAAATATCTCTTGCAAGAAATACAAAGAAGAAATTTTGCGATGTCACCAAGTGTAATTGGCTGATGGCCTACTTAATGAAATAACTAGTGTGCTTTCGATATTGATACAGAAGTAATACTTCATCCCCTGCATGCTTGTAATCTGGATGACATTTTGAAGCATGTGCTCAAGTTGTACAAACAAAGGCACACAGCAGAGCCAAAGATGGTTTCAAAGACACCAATATAACTGTCTACCACATAATTTGTGAGACATTTTCACGTTTCCTCCCAGTGATATCACAAAAGTAGTCATAAATGTGTATCGTGGATTAAACGATTCTCAGGCTTACCATATGCCTGACCACAGTCCTCAAGGCAAAACAATACTTTTGGGGACCGATAGCCATATTTTGTTTGTAATCTGAAATATCAATAAAGACCCCGAGTCTTCTGAAAGAAATTTTGGGCACGTTTTGCATGGAAATGCCCACTCCAATTAAACCTGGGTTGAAATTGATTCCTTTCTATTCTGCCATTTTCTATCTCACGTGACTGTAAAACTCCAGAATTATTGATAGTCTGTTTTATATTTTAACGAGTAAATTGTTACCTGGTCAAAAAAGACTATACAGGTATTATATAGGCCTTCGGATAATTATGTAAAGCAGATCTTTATGAAAGTCTTCATGTGCTGTATGAAGACCTGGAAATTCTCTGGTGTGTTGTGCGACAATATATAATTAAGGACAAACCTGATTTAGAGAGTCGCATCGCTGAAGCCTCACAGACAAATGCAGATGAGCTCTCATCTCAGTAGCTGAGGATCTGTTTGGGCAAAGTTTGCTTTTAATGTTGAATCGCCTGCTGCACAGAGTATGTTCTGTTTGTATTCAGTGTTCTGCAAGCCGTGTGCTTCTAGCTCGGCTCAGAAATTATCACGATCCACTGTGATTCCAATGTTTCTCTCTGATAGGCGATGAAGACGTGTTCTGAAGGAACATTTCTAGTTAAATTAGCATAAAATCTCAAAGATTGTTGATGGTTAGGTTGCTATGAAGTACATATTCTTCATGTTGTTCATGGACTAACTTTGCTCTTTCTTAAATATAAAACATTTAATAAACGTTTAAAGAAACTTTAGGGAAATGTTAAGTATTTCTGTTAAGCATTTCGATCATCCGTCTTCTAGTTGTGAAATAGCACTTTCAGAAAGACTATTGCTAAATTTTGGTTTCTTATTTGCTATGATATGTAAGAACCCAAAAGATTGTAATCACACGTCTGTATGCCATTTGGTGTCAATTTAGAACATGTTCCTCTGCTAGTAACATTTTTCATTTTCATAATTAAATATTTATATTTTACTATTTGAGTTTTTCCTCTCGCTTATAAGATTTTTGGAATGTACAATTCTATGTTTAAAAGACCTGAAAAGATAATCGTAAATAAGCTTCATTTATACCTACAGAGTCCCTGGTAGCATTCTCAAAACAATAAACAGAAAGAAAACTAAAACTATTTTTGGTTCTCTTTCTACCAGTAGGTGTCACTATTGGGACTACAAGGCAGTGATCCCAAGGCATCCAACAGAAACTTGCTTGAAAGAGCATGCATTACCTGTGTAATCCAGAAGGTAATTTGCTGAGCCGTGCTAACCAAACTACCCTATGAAAGATTGCTTGACTAAAATTTTATCTCAAATAAACATGAAACAATTTGAAAAGTGAAATGACCCTACTGAAATACGCTGGGAGGAATCCTAAGATAAAAGACATCAGTCATTACAAGAAAAAATAACTCGGGATTTTTGAAGGGCAATTTGAATAGCATCCTGGTATGATCAGATTTCAAATAATATTGAATATAAAAGTAGAAACGTTGAAAAACAGGAAAAGAGTTAGGATTTTGCCTTTTGAAAACTTTCAAAGTTAAAGGACACTTGTGGAGTCAGGCCACTTTTCTGAAGAGAAAAAATCGTGAGTTTCCCTCTGCAGAAACAGATCACATGTATTCTTGTTCTAGGAAGTATTAAATAACTTTAAACCTCTGCTGGAAAAATAAATTCTACTTTCTTTTTTTCCCCAAAGTTACTATAAAAAGCTGTGAGGCTATTCTTGGCCTAATTTGATGAAAACATGCTACAATGATATTTTCATGTTAAATCTCACTTGTGAGGACTATATTTGGTCCATATTTCTTCACCATAACTAGGAAATCTTGGCAATAAATTTTCGCTTTGCAATTAAGCAACAACTAATTTTTTGGATGCTTTAGCTTTATCTAAAGATTTTATTTCAGTTTTTTGCTAAGTGAGGGAAATACACGGGTATGTGTGTGAACAGTGTGCCCCACTCTCACCACCTCCCCACACAACGTCAAGAAATAGAATTTCCTATCAGAATGGTTTTAAATCGTAAACTTTCATGAGAGTCTTATGTAAAAAGTAAGAAAAAAGATTACCTGTTATTTCCTTGTTGAATAATCTTAAAATATCTCAACGTGTCTGAACAGCTCATTCATCAGAGCTTTATGGTCCTTTTATTATCTGAAAATAAGCAGTTAGGTCTGACAACTTCGAAACTGTGAATGCCATTATTCAGTGTCATGTGCAGTGTGTTCGTCGGTGATCCGTCTTGGGTGCAACTTTCCAATAAAGGCTGAAAGTCACTCTCGCGCTTGCTTTTCCAGGACAGTTCCACCCGGACAACTGCACAGAGAGAGGCTCACCAGTAGAGGCCTCTCTAGATTTGCCTTCTGATTAAGAACTCAGAAGGCGCCTGGAGTCCGCGGCAGTGAACACAACTACTTGAAAAGATTCTTGTTGCATAGGGAAAAAGATCACTCTTTAATGCCCTTTTAAGTTCCACGATGTTGATTAATGTTGCCCTTTACATTAATGATGTTTCAAGTAAAAGAAAACAAATTTAAAATGGATCAATTCTACTGAGGATGCATTCATTAGACAGAGACTCTGCCATATGCTGTGGCTGGAGGGTTTGCTGGCCTTTCTCTTGTAGTTACCTGTGTAAAATCCACCCTACCCTCTACATGAATGCCCAAGCTGAATAGCCATTTGAATGCAGGCTTTAGTTTGATTCGCCATACAAGGGGTCCTGTGTCACTGTGTTTTCTTTCTAGGAGTCACTAAGTGATTTCTATATCTGTTGTCATGGTGATATAGCAAAGCAGGGGAAAATGGGGGCAACTTCAGGCTTTCTCCTCACCCTCTGCACTAAGATGTTGTTAGCAAGCCTATAAAACATTGGGCTTTCTCTGGGCCTTCTTTTTGTTCTCTGATTGTCAATAAAACTCATTTTAAGGGTAACAAGGACATCTAAATGTCATCTGTCACAGTGTTAGAGAGATTAAGTTTGTTTAGGGACTTGTGCTGGACAAAGGCCACTATTTGTTCCGCAGATACAAAGCAGTGTTGGCTATCACCACTCTTGATTTAGAAGGAGGCCCAGACACCATCGAGGAAATATCATCTCAGTTGCAGGTGACGGAGAGGCCTTCTTGACATGACAGCATTAAAACGATAGAAAAATAATTCTGGTTTTGAATGAGAATCTGCAGTTGCATTTCCCACCCCCCTTTGTGGATGACACAAGCCAAAGTCTCCTCTTAGGCCCGAAGTAAGAAAACAGCTCTGGAGGGCCACAAGTCTGTTTAAAAACACGACGTACACACCTGATAGTCCTTGAATGAATGATAAAAGAGGCAAGAAAGCTTTCACAAGGCAAGTCCAACAAGGACGTGTACTGCATTAATTCAACATTCACTCAATAATGAGGCTAAATGGAACGTACAGATTAATGAAGACATCGGTGTTATTAAAATCAAATCCTGTGGTTCATATGCTTTTCTTAATAATGAACATTGTGGCTATTGGAGAGGAAGAACAGGATTTTTTCTATTAATTTGGCACACATCCCAGATCTCATTCAACCAGAACCCGTCCCCTACAAAATGCAGCTCATGGCCTTTATGTGCTAAGGCCTTTCTATTCTGTATCTGCGTTAATTTGAGGGGAAAAAAATGTTTTCTTTATAAAAAGATTTTAAAAGGTGAATCTGAACCCTAAGTAATAATTAAATAATTTAAAAACTAGGACGTTTCTTCCAACATAGAGGGTGATTGGAAAATGTATAAAATGACATCCGTGTAATAGGGTGCTCACGTCACATCTGCCTACTTTGGAGACTGGCACAGCTCTTTGGGGCTTTTAGAGTCTGGTCACATTAATGCATCTCAAATACTATTTTATAGGAAATATTCATGGTAGCAAGGGCCCTGGGTTAAAACTTAGATGAACTGTTACAAATGCTGGGCAATGGGAGATCCTTCACTGGCAATTTATTAGGTCTTGATAATTTGGATATTTATGAAATATGACTCAAAGCAGAGTACTATGACTCCTTTTCCAATATGCCTGTGAGCACAACCTCACATGTGACACACATGCGTGTGCACAAGCACAACACTAGGACCAGAGCTCACATTTGGAAGGACAATGATAAACTCCCTTGATTGTGGCTCGGTGAGGAATATATATATATATATATTAAAATGGCAAACTTTGAGTTTCCTTAACTCACACTTTCTCCAATCAATTTGGAAATTTGATTTTAATCGTACTGAAAAGAGGTCTAGGTGCACAGCCGTAAATGCTACATATTTCAACTCTTGGGCATATTCCATTTTAGTTATGTATTTGGCAATTTATGATGAAGAAGATAAACTTCTAAAAGCGTAAATCGAGAACTAGACCTTGTTAAAAAAAAGACAAAATCTCTGGGAGCTGCACAGTCACACATTTGTAGATACGCCTGTAATATTAAACATGTGTGATACTAAAAAGAGCTACAGCAGGATTCCCTTTTCAAAAAATTCCTGGCGCAAATTACCACCAAGCTGAGTGTGATTTTTTTTTAACGTAGATTTATTCTATACAAACTAATGAAAGCAAATACAGTATTGAGATGCTGATCCATCAATGTTATGGGCCTAGATGACTTTTGTTTAGTATCTTAATAGCTCGGTCATTTGTTATTCATTCAGCCACACACAGGACACCAGGGTGTATGAAGGACAATACTCTCGGGGCATTTTGAGTTCAATTTGTGTTTCTCTCCTTATGCAGAACATGTGTTGGCATCAGCGATGCTTACAACGGGGAATCACAAGACACAATGAAGTTTTACCACGTTGTTCAGAGATAATTTTCTGTTTCTCAGAACACAATCTTTGGATTAGCTAAGTACAGTTCTGGTGCACCATAACGAACACACTGGATATACACTTCCTGGCTATTTTTTAAGCTCTTAGTTCTTCTATTATTTCAGATAATGAGTTATGTGAAAGAATAAAAAACAAATCTCTAACAAAAGGTACATTAAGCTTCAAAAGAGGCCAATAAAAGAGAGTGCTTGTCATTTATACTTAAAGCTATAAACAAGGTGACTGAGAAAATAGATTGGAGAAGTCCAGTAATGCCCAGAGATCACACAACACACGTGACACACACTCACACGCATACACAGCGTTGTGTGCGTAATGTCCTACTACTCGCTCCCCAAGAGGACATCTATGTTACGCTAGAGGTTTTGTAGCTTCACAGATTCAGTGATTCTAATGAGACCAGTAAAAGGAAATGGATGCTACAGGGTATCCTTCTTTTTCTAAATGTCTTGGGATGAAAACCCTCTAAGTGCCTTTAAGTAGCTATACAATTTGGATACAATATTTAATTTCTCTGGTCTCAGTTTCTTCTCCAGGAAAATGCAGGGATGGGAATAGATAACCTCTAAGACCTCTTCCAGTTCTAAAACGCAGTTAACAAATTCATAATAAGGTTTTCAGTTTTTAAAAATGTCTAGTATTTTGAAAGCAACTATTTTTATTAAGAAAAAATAACAGAATTTTAGCTTCATGGTAAGATTAATGTTCAACACAATATACAGTTCTGGTTAAGATTTACTGTGCAAAATTAAGAATCCAGGCAGTTGTATTTTCTAAGTACTATAATCTTTTCACTTTGAACAATTGAGTGGCAAAAAAGCTCATCAAATTAGAACTAAGTTAATTCGTCAAGGCTGTGTATCGTTCCAGAATTGTTACTATTCCTTTGTGTTCAGGAAATAGTAAAACAACAAATGAAAATCTATTAACGAACATTTTGTAACAAAAAGACAATATCTTTGGTAAATAATACACTTACTTGACATGTTGCTATCACTTGAACTAAAAGCAGCAGTTGAGAATATTTCCTTCCACCCTTCTCTCCCATCCTGCTTCTAAATTCTCAACTCAACACTTCGTATTCCTATTGGGAGCAATCGTACAATATCCAAATTTATCATAAAATAGCTGACTTGGGTGGATAATTGTTACATTATAAAATCTTCTTTCCGCCTTACAGAATCCAATGTTTCTTTATTAAATATAGTTATCTTCAAGTGTATCTGCAAATAATAATATGAAGAAAGTAGCCTAACATTGCCTTCTCAGGAATATTTCAACCAAAGTCTTCTGTGTATGTAAAACAGCTCAATACAAATATTGAATTGATGCAGTTATATACAATTCTATCTTTTCTGCTTATCTACTCTGCTGACTAGAATTTCAACATATTTTAATTCCAATTTGTGAATATAAAATTGTGTGATATTTGTCCAAATTCTATTTTATGCAGCTACTAATTAACATTGAAATACATAGCCCAATAGAACCACTTTGCTAAACATTAATAATAATTCATTTTTCATTAACAAAAGTAACTGTACCATATGGAAAAAAAAACCTATAACGTTTCAGAAAATATAAAAAGAATTGGTCTGATAGTGGTGCTTCGGAAAGATGACCTTCGTCATATTTTCTTATTAGTTATTGGTAGTATTGGTCCCTGCATTAAAATTGTTGAAAAATTAAATTGTATGTTGTAGAGTAATAAAAATTCCCAGTTAGCTAATCTTAATTTTAAAAATCAATTTTTTAATTTTTTATATTTTAAATTATACTAACAACTTACTGTCATCAAATATTTTAAAGGAACAATGTAAGAGAAAAATGATAAAATGATTATATGGTTAAAATAAAACATATTCTTTGAATCTCCATCACAGTTTAGTATTTTCAATAGCAGCAAGCTTTTCAGTTTTACAAAAAATACATTTTGGACTCGTACGTTAAAAGATACTTAAATAATAAATCTAGAGAGAAGATGACATACCTTAAGAGTGACTTAATCATAATACAATTTAAACAAAAGCTTTTAGGGAAAAATTTTAAAGACAAAATTATAACTTTGAAAATGTTGCTAATATCAACTTACCAATCAAAAAATATTTCCATTTATGAATGTATCATTTGTGGCATTTTTAGACAATGAGATTCTAAACTAAAATGCACATTATATAAAACAAAATATTTGAATGGCTAAAAAAATCAGAATTTCAGTTCTATCTGAAAGCCATTCTTTTAACATTCTTCAAGTTGAAATGTTTGAGTCTCTTTATCATTCTGTCTGCATTTGCTCTATCTGAAAAACAAACAAACAAAACAGCTTAGTATCTCGAGCCTGGGTCAGTGCACACTTTTCCCACTTTCATTGCTGCATCTGAACAATAGATATTTTTCAACCTGTGAAAGAACAAACAAGTATTTTATTTAGCTATCTTTTCTTGAGTTTCAAGCATCAGTGGCACTCATTTTTGTTATAAAATTGCATACGTGCCGTAAAAGGACAGCTTGTTTCTCTTTTAATACCAATACCTAAGTTTCTGAATGTTTTGAGGCTTTTTATACTATTCCAGAAAGCATTTTTTAGTAAAGTTTCGGTTAAAGTGAAATATTCATAGGGATTTCACAGTTCATTTGTAAAGATTTTTCCTATCAGTTCTTGGGAAAAATCCCACAACATTGATTTTCTTAAATGATTTCCTGACACCATAAGAAAATAATTCTTTGAAAGGTGGGAAAATCAGAATTCAGTTATTTGAATTTCAACTGTAAAAATTATATGGAGCTAGTGATAAAAAGTGATATTCGATAACCAAAATATACATCCCATTAAGTAATGGTTCGACCACTTTCAAACACTGGCAATCATTAGGTTAAAAATTGTTAACTCAGGCATTATTTGTTATCTTTAAACAGAAATTTTTCTGCTAATGTTAACTCCATATAAGAAAAGAATAATATATCTGAGGATTGTGGCAACAAAAAAGAGTAAATAGATATTTTCAGAAAATATTTGAATATAGCTCATCTATAAATAAGTTTATGTGTAACTTAGAAAAGAATATGTTCATCTAAAATAGGGACATCTTCGTTGGATGGTAGCCATTTTGGAAACTATAGACACCATCTTCACTTCTTTGCTATTACCAGACTGAGTTTCTGTTTCTTTTCATTCCCTTTCTCTTCTTTATCTCCTCCAAAGACTAATGTATTTTATGATATTTACTGCTCCTTGTTTCAATGCATTGTGTCACTCTTATTTCTCTAAGTGTCTCTCTTATACCAAAACCTTGATGTCTTCTAAAAGACTCTGCTTCTTTAATCAAACCTTTAATAACATCAATAATTTTGCATTTTCATCTTTCTCATTATTTAAACTTGATATTTAGTGAAACTACTTTAAATTGCTTTGAAAAGTGAGTAGAAAACACTAACATTTTATATTTAAATAATATTATGCCTCCTACAAACGCTTCCTACAGTAAGACCCAAGTCTCTTTTTAATGCCTGAATTTATATTATAATTTGGCTTCCTCTTCTTCTAAGGACATGTTTAAGTTAGAAAATCCTAAAGAGAAAGAAGCCTTTGCCCTTACAGAGTGAAGGGTGAGGGGAAGCGTATTTTTACCAGCATCAAAAAGAAACAAACGAAATAGATAATTTTGTAGCAACTTTACTGTATTTAAAACTAGGTAAGAATTAAAGTAAAAATAAAAGTGGACTCTTAAGTCTGATGACAATATTAGAAAAATTCATGTGTATTCTGTTTCTACATCTACTTTTTAGATTTTAAATCACCCTTTGAAGGTTATTTGGGTAGGCAGTCAAAGTAGAGTTCTGTCTTTAGAGTTCGATGGGTCTGAGCTTGAATCCTGACTTTGGACAAGGCAAATAAATTCTCAAAGCCACACTTCACTCATCTAGAAAATAAGGATGAAGGTACAAATGTTCTATGACAATGAAGATGAGGTATATCAAATACTTACCTGGCAACCTGGCACTCAAGAAGAGTTGAATAGTTGGCCATTATGATGTTGTTAGAATTTGCCAACAACAAAGCATCACCAAAAATAAAATTGGTTTAGAGTCAGTAGAACTGTTGGCTCTAACATTTCTGAGGTGAGTGGCATTGGGTAAATCAATTAGTTCTCTGAGTTTAAATTTCCACTTCTATAAAATAGTCTACATTTCTGATTGAGCTGTGAGATCTGTGCTATGCCAGTAAGTGCTTACGACTGTCTGATTTGTATTTGCTGGTTTCTTGTGGTGTCAATCCTTCCACCATGGCCAATTTCAAGCTTCCAGTGCAGAGCTGGGAGGAGAGGCGTGGTTGCACGTCATTATATTGTATAACATAGTATTTCACGTTATATTATTTTATTTTATATGGTCTTATTTCCACTATAGGGATTCAGTAGTTGTAAAAAACATCAAAAGCAAAGATGTTAGTGAAATATTGTACAATAATTAAGAATTGATGAATTCTGAGTATTATCTTTGTTTTTAGTGTAATTTATTTCATGATAAGTTTCTATGATTTTTTTTAATAATGACAATTGTGTTCAGCTGCTCAGCTCTCAACATTCCTGGAAATTTAACAATCATCTCTTGTGGGCCAAGAGGAGCCAGCTCCAGTACGACAGTATGTGAGGGTTAAATTGGGTGATACTTGTCCAAAGCCCTTATACTGGCTTCTTTGTTAACCAAGCACTTTGTAAGCCATATATATATAGCTAAAGATACATATATAAAGTGTTTTACGTGTTATCACTATTATTTACCAGAGTTTCTTTGCACAAAATATAATGAGTTATTGCTTTTGTCTGAGTCAAGTGAGGAAAGTAAATGACAATAGCAAGGCAAACAAATAAACAAAACCCACTATTAGATACAACTCAATGTGGAAAACATTGAAGTCCCCAGTCAGAACATATTTCACTGTCAATTGACTCTGCTCAATATTGCCTTCATTAATCATTTTAACTGACCTTTAATGATGAGATATAAATGCCAAAAGAGTATACTAAAACTTTTTTAAGCGCCTAATTTTTTTTTCGTGAGAAAGATTGTCATTGAGCTAACATCTGTTGCCAATCTTCTTTTGCTTGAGAACGATTGTCACTGAGCTAACATCTGTGCCAATCTTCCTCTATTTTATGGGGGATGCTGCCACAGCGTGGCTTGGTGAGCTGAGCTAGGTCAGCACCTGGAATCAAAACCTGCAAACCCTGGGCCGCCGAAACAGAGTGTGCGAACTTAACCACTATGCCACCAGGCTGGCCCTTTAAATGCCTAATTTTAAATCAGCAATAGAAAAATCTTACAGCATCTAGATATCAGTCTAAAATGAAATATTTTGGTATTTTTTCTTCCTAGAATAATGCATTTGCCTACGCCAGTTGATTTTTTAAGAATTAAACATAGCATGATTCAAAATTGGCCTCCTGGGGAACAAGTGCCACCATAAGGAATTCTCTGAAAAGTCAATTAAAGCAAAGTTAAGGAAATTAAATGAAAGAAAACTCCTTTGTTGAAAATCTCAAAATGCAAGTAAATTAAAACTATACTGTTACCCTATATTCTAAATACGTATAAATATTTCTCCCTAGTTACTAATGTGTCTTCTTTCAATTGACTCAAAAAATATTTATTGAATACCCATCATATTGCAAGTACTTGTGCTAGGTGATATTGCATGTCACATCAATTCTCCACTCCCCCTTGTTAATATTTCATCTAGGCTATTTACAACTTTGTACATTCCAAACGAGCTTTATAAAAGAGCTCTCACTTAAATGTTAAAATTTCTGCTATGATTTATGTTTGTAAAGAAGATTTTTTATTTTTCTCTGCCTTCTTTACTCACCACCTAGTCTTTCATTTTCTAGTGTTGTTCAAACACCGTACAAAAAAATGATATAAATTTAATCAGCAATAGTCATGCTTGGTTGTATTTTGCAACATACAAAGGAGAATATGCAGGTTAACTGAGCTGAAAATTTTAATTATAAACTAGTAATTCCAAGAAAAAATTACTTTTGATATTCCCCAGATCAAAAAGAATAGGAATTAGTGAATTTTCCTATTTAGAATGGAAATAATCAGCCCATTATACTACTCATGTCTTAAATACAGACATACATATATTATTATGTGTATCTGATTACATTTGAGAGTGAAGTTGGGTCTATGATTTTTCTCTCCAAGTTCAGAAATTAAAATTAAAATATCTGGATATATGGCAAAAATCATCTGAATGGTTTAAGAAGCCAATTCAATAAAAAAGACAAGTTATTTTTCAAGGTCATTGTCACATATAATAAAAATTACTAGTTTCTCTGACTGATAGCAATGAATAACTAGATATGCAAGAAAATGTGGATTATTATAATCTTCCATGACTATTTTCAAAATTTCAAGTGCATAGTAGAAATTGCTGTTAAGTTATATTTTTACTTTGATGAAATAATCTTTGGAAAAGCTCTTGACAAACAAGCACTGTGTTTGCACTCTTGGTATTATATCAACATTGCTCCATGGGGCAGATCCTTCATTTGTAGGTTTTATTATGATAGAGCAGAGTGGCTTACAGAGAGGGAATGTGTAAATAAATCATAGCTTCCTAAAAAAATACAGACGCCTTTAGAAAATTTCCACTGGCAATGAAAGTTGTTTTGAACTATATTTTTATTTCAAAATAAACGTAACTTACTGAGATTCACATTCCTTCAAGTAACGGGGGAACAGAGAAGCAAAACAAAGAAGTGGGATGAAGTCATAAATTGTAACAGACCCTAAAAGTATAAGCATTCTTAACTTGAAGATTTAGTTTCATTTTAAAATGGCAAAAATGGAAGTTAAGCATATTTTAAACACTTTTGTAATAACTCACAATACACTTTAAACACGTAACTATGGTTTGTCACTAAGGAAACGGTAAGTATTACACGATGTTAGGTGACTGCTTATGTCTATGACCAAAACATGATGAATTATTGAAAATCTGAAAGACGGGAACAATTAAATGAGCTATTGCTGTTTAAAAAGTCATTAGTTTCTGAGGCTGGCCTGGTGAGGAGCAGTTAAGTGCACACGTTCCGCTTAGGCAGCCCGGGGTTCGCCAGTTTGGATCCTGAGCGTGGACCCGGCACTGCTTGGCGAGTCAGGCTGTGGCAGACTTCCCACACATAAAAAAAAAGGAGAGGAGGATGGGCACAGATGTTAACTCAGGGCCAGTCTTTCTCAGCAAAAAGAGGAGGATTGGCAGCAGATGCTAGCTCAGGGCTAATCTTCTTCTTCCAAAAAAAAGTCATTAGTTTCAGAAATATAATATAAATTTTATTTATGGAAGCATTGTTTGTGAATTCATTATTTAGTCTATTATATAAAATTTTTAAACAAATAGATGAACTATTTTAAATTCAGTATTTAATAAGTTTTAGGAAACACTTATTTTCTATCAAGGATGGGAAATATGGGAAATCTAAATATACATTACTGCAAGAATCACCAAAGTTTTGAAGCAATAACAACCCCCCATCAGAAAAATCAAAAAAGTCCTAATTTCCACCTATTGTCTTTTCTAAAGAAATACAATTGTATCAGTCTCTTTTGTTTTGACTTTTAAAGTAAAATTAGCATTTATAACCACAATTTTAAATCTTAAAGTAAGTATTCAAAGAATATCAACTGAATATTGTGATCTAAGTGAACTCAAAAACATTCATACCTGTTTAGGACATGGTTTTTTTTCTCCCCCTTACTTAATGGATAAACTGCATTTGTCATGATATTGATAATGCCTGATTTTCAGGAATAGTGATTTACATAATAATAATGATTTCACTTTGTACAGAATCTTGATATAGCAAAAGCAGCCTGAAATAAGGAAACTTGACATGACAAGTCTTTTTTTCCTGTGCTGTATGTTAAAAGGCCACATTATTAGTTAGTAACTAAAAAGGCACAAGCTGCTTTAATATTGCAACTGGAGGCTTGGTCTTTTGAGAGTCTATCATTAATGAAACTGAAAGGTTAAAAACTGATGTTTAGAATTTGATGGCTAGAAAAGATTATTTATGGAATAATTTGCATTGTGATTTCAGACCCAAAGTTCAATGCATGACTTCATTTTATTTGAAACTCAGTGAAACCCGTGGTTAGCCATGTTCTCAAAAGGAAACCATGCATTTTCATCTCAAAGTATACAGAGATACCAGAAGGTTACCAGATATAACAAAATTAAATTATTTAAAATTATGGTCCACAGAAATTTTTTATAATTCAACTCTTGAATAAAGTATTAGGATCTGAATGTGACCATCCATACTTTCTTGTCTTGGGGCATATTGCGCAATTTTGAAAAACACTACTGGGTATAATAGTGAGAAAAGCATGTAATTAGAAGTTTTAGTGAACTAAATTTGAATCCTGTTTCTATCTTTTATTAGCTTTATATCCTGAGTAAAAGTGATTAACCAGTCTCAATTTTCTGAACTGAAACAAAATAAAGATAGTCAAATTTACCTCAAAGAGAAGTTTGTGAGGATTAAATGAGAAAATACATGGAACAGCTAGGACAATGTCTGCCATAGATGAGGAGCTCAATGGCACTCTTTCTGTTCACATTCCCTTCAAAAACAAAACTGTATCTGCTTTTGAACTTTGTTGTCTTCACATAGCTGCAAATCTGAGGAAAATTTTGCTTAAATCAATGGTTCTAATCTTGGTTGATTGGAATGCTCTGGGCCTCCACAAAGTTGGACTCTTGTGTTACCAAGATTTTTATTAGAACAACTTACATCCTACGATTTCATCCACAACTTTATAACTAATGAGAAATACAATGAAAAATGCGTTTCCGTTGAGGGAAATGACAACTTTTACAAGAGCATTATCGGTGTCAGATTGGCCTCTATGTCACTTGTATGTGACCCTCCTGCAGTGACAGTATTATTCTAAACAATTATTATGGTCTTCAGGGTATCTTTGCAAATTCAAAGCAAAAATGGAAAAGAGATGTGTGGAAAAGAGAACCAAGTGGAGAAGCAAACTCTAGACAGGGACCAGAGAAGAACCAAGGAAGGAAGAGTGGGAAGTGAGGCGGAATTAAAAAGAAATAACAACCACGGGAGGAGAGGTCGTCAACAGGGTTCAAGGAGAAATAAGACTGAAGGTAGAAGATTGATTTTGACTAGTAGATCACTGTTGACTGCGATGAATAGAATTTTTGTGTAGTAGTATACAGGGGACTGGACAATCTGTCATTCCACCAGAACGGCTCTGGCTGAGATCCACATGGATCTCCATGTTCCAAAATTCAATGAAAACTCCTTATTTTTCTTGAACTCTAAGCCAGATTTGTCACTGTTGATGACATTTTTCTTAGAAAATTATCTTCCATTGGCTTGATTTACATTAACATTTCCATTTTCCTAACTCTGGCTATTCATAAGTCTCTGTTGCAGACATCTTCCTATATTGACCATACACTATGAATTGTTCTAAGCTTGGTCTTACGCTCTGTTCTTATACCACTTTATACTTTCTCTTCATGAAATCTTATTCATGTCTATAGTTTAATTGATTAGCTTTGCCCAAATGAATCCCAAATGTTCATCTCTATTTCAGACTTTACTTTTGAGTTTCAGGCTTGTAAATCCAGCTACCTACTTGATAGCTCCACTTAGATCTTTCCAAAGTACTTCCAAATCATAGCATCTTCTAGAATCTTTCTTCCAAAAGACTTAAATTCCAAATTTCGGGGAACAGATATGCCATTTCTCCAGTTCCCTGACCCAGGGACTCAAAAGTCATCCCATAGCCAAAGTATTATTAAGTCCTGTCAATTTTAGTTTCTAAATATGTCTCCACTCATCCACTCTCCCTACCACCAACTTAGTTCCCTAATGCTATGAAAAGGATGATTTATTTAAGACCCAGAGCTCATCATATAACTTCCACTTTCAGCACCTTGTCATCCCTATTTTAAATGCTTTAGTTATTCATAGAATAAAGACTGAAGTATTTAATAGAGCATGTAAGACTCAGAATGATTCCTCTCTTTTCTGCTTGTTTATAGCCTCAAAAGAGATTAGAGCAATAGCTATTCAGGGTCGTGAGTCAAGTGAAAGTTATTTCTGGAGAGAGGGCAACTCTGCATTCTTGAATGTGGGAAGACAAGACCCAGTAGTGAGAAACGGAGTAAAAGTACCTTAAAAAGAAAAGTAGTAATGGAAGAATCTGGATCTCAGAAGTAGGAGTCAATAGGTATAGCTTACCCATATAAAAGAAAAGACATAACTTCCTAGTAAACAAAAAAGGGTATAAAGAAGTTAAATTTAGACATGAATATGTACCTTCATGATTGTTTTCAGTTAAATTATATGTTAACTGTGACTGATTATAGTTTATGTGGCCATAAGATATTAAAACTCATTACTAGACAAGATGCACATAAATCTTTACTTTTTTATTATTGGGCTTCAATGTAAAATATTGTATCATGTTTTGGAAATGTATTTAAAGACAAAGAATTATTTACTCTATATCGTAAAACGTCTACAGTTTCTTAATTTGCATTTTCAATAAAGTCGTAAAGATGCCCTGTGCAATTTGGCATAAAATACATTTCTTTTTGGTTTGCTAGAAGATTTTCCATGAGTTTTGGAAATCATACAATGCTACTGGACAATTCTTCTTAGTTGACTGTATCAAAAAGCAGATCTACCCTAAAAGATGAAAATTTGCACTATTGAAGACATTCAAAAGAAGTTGCTACAAGTTCTGAGGGGCAATTCCAGTTCTTAGCAGATGTATGCTCTTATGAGCATGCAAGTACCTCTTCATATCACTGTATCACTTGTAAAGTGTCACTGTGTCACCTACTCTCTGGGAGGAAGCCAAGCTCTTTTGGAAGATGAATAACTCAGGTGACTGGAGGTCTATTCATTTCACTAAAACCGTAAAGAGTGTATGAATTGGAAGAATCTGATTCAATGTGTTAAATAATTCATTTTCTGTATAATTTTACCTGAGATGTAACTGTAAAGTATGGAAATTGACTTTTATATGCATATTTGAACATAAAACCCCTCATAACTGCTATTTGTAAAGAGAATAATATTAAAATGGTGTATGTTTATTTCAATAATGATTCCAGCAATTAAGAAAATTTGAGAATCGTCTTTTAGAATTAACTTCACAGTAAGGTTATTGGTCAAACAAGACATCCTCCAGACATTTTCATCATAAATCTTTTTGTATAGACTAAAATATGATTTCCTGGGTTCTTCACTAACTTTTGTGTTTTCTTATTAAAATTGGAAAACTTACATTGGTTTATAAAAATTAAATTATTTACAGGTGTCAACTATTTATCATAATAGAAGATTAATTTAAAATAGAAGTTACATAAATGTTTTGAGGTTTAGCAACCTCATTGCAATAAGTTTGTAGGTGTCCAGTGGGATAGCAATAAAAACACAGATATTTAGCTGGTCCCTGTCCACATCACCACCAATATTACCAATGGACTCTAAAGATGGGGTAAAAGTCAGCAAAAGGCCTGGACACTGGGGAAGAAACTTTGATAAAGTTCTGTGGGTACTGCAGCAATAGAATCGTATTACATGCAGTTACTCTAATCTGTCCATCTTTTAAAACACCTATGTCACTGGGGAATAAATGAAGCTACTTATTAGCAAAGAAAACTTGAGTTTAAGACATCTCTTTCATCATTTTAAATGCAAAAAGTCAACAGAGATTGCCTTATATATTTTGAGAGGAAATAAAATCCATCATACACATTCTTATTTTAGAGGGGAAATAAAACCCATTATACACATTACTAAATATGCAGGGTCTGAAGAAGTCTCTCTATATTCTTCCTGAAGATATATTGATTGAAAGATGATCTAACTTGGATGAATTAATTGCAAACCTATGCTATAAAAGGATGAATGGTGAGCATTGAAGCTTACTCAATAATTTTTGCCAATGCTTATTACATTAATGTGTTAGTTTATTTCAATTCCAATCATGACCTCAAGTCAATTTTGGGAAATCTGAAAATGCTATGAAAGAGCTTCATAGGAATAAGAGGAGAGAAAAAGCAACAGAGAGGGGAGTCTGAGAGAGGACTGTCATGACAGACTTCGGAAGCACTAGCAAGTGTATTCTTTCTGAAGATGAGGGGCGTCACCAAAGTTGAAATATCTATATCCCTTTTTTGAACAGCAGGGACAAGAACAGAGATAACTGCTGGCAGCAGGAGTCCTAGACTGGGTTTGGTTTATAGAAACAGGGAAAGTGGGTTCTCTGAAGTATCAGAGAGAAACAGAATGTGGGGCAACAGAGAAAAAGTTAGACACGCATTATGGAAATCAACCATCTGGGGTACGACTAGATACCTGCCTGCCCAACTCCTGCCAACAGCTGGTCCAGGAAAACCCAACTAATGTAACGATGGACTTTAAAAAAGACACAAGCAGAGCTTGGATACAAAATCACCATAATGATAAAAGCAAAGAAAAGATGTAGTGTAACTTTCCAACAGATGAAGGCTATTCACCGGAAAAATGTTGCTTATAAAAAAGGTGAGTAATAATTACCCCCCCTTCTTTTAAAATAATGAAGCTATTGCCTCTTTGAAGGAAGACCTCAAAGTAGAAATGCAAAAATTCAGGGAGGAAAAGGAAAGGAAATAAAGTAAAATGAAATATGGTCTGCCAGAACTCCCAAAAGAAGAGGAAAATATAAAACATATTTTTTAAAAATAGAGGAAAACAAAGGAAAATGGGAATTATGTGACGTACAGTGAGGTACAGAGAAGAATTTTAAAAGGTAACTAAAATTAAATAAAAATTTAAAAGGAACCAAAAGTCTTAGAAAAATGATAATTATAGAAGAGAGGCAAATGGGATTAAGATATACATAAATGAAGATTGAAGATATTCCAAAATAGTGGAACAGAAGAAATATTTAAATATATAATTCAAGAAAACTTTCCTGAAATAAAAGACTTGAATGGCACATTGAAAATATAGGAACTTGTCGTGTAAGCATCCGCCAAAAGCTTCTCTATAAATAAATGTTTATTTGATCATAAAAATAATTAAAGAAAACCCAGAAAGTAAAGCCCACAAAAATGAATTCACCCATAGCTCCATCAAACAGAGATGTTAATTATTAACATTTGTTATATCTTTTTCAATTTTTCTGTACTTTAAGCATGCAATATATGTTATAACATAATTTAATATTATATATGATAAAATATAATATACAATAAAATATAGAGTATAATATGCATTTTAAGAAAAAAGGATTATACTTACACATGGCTTCTTACACTAAATAAACATATTAGGTATATTTTTCTGTATACTTATATATTATTAATTATAACATAAAAGTTTATGTTGAAAAATACTTTCATGCTTATGGTAGAAAAAATTACACAGAACAAAATTGGGTAGAGTGAAAAATTCATCATCTTCACATTCAGGCTCTTTTTCTTGTTTATCTTTCCATGTCTTTACAGAAATGGAAATATGCCATAGACAATGTATGAATACTTTTTCTGTTAAAAATGCGTTTATTTACCGACCTTCAAAGGGTCAAAGATCAGCAGTATAGATTTACTTCATTCTTTATGATGGCCACCTAGTATGACATTGAAAGGCGGTACTACAATTTGTGTAAGTATACTGTTAGACTATTTTTGACCTTTAGCTTTTCCAACAGTGTTGCAGTGGATTTTCTTGGATATAAATGTAAGATGCGTGCTAATATTTCTGCAAGATAAACACCTAGAAATGAAATTGTG
Organism: Equus quagga; assembly: GCF_021613505.1. Classification (NCBI taxonomy): domain Eukaryota; kingdom Metazoa; phylum Chordata; class Mammalia; order Perissodactyla; family Equidae; genus Equus; species Equus quagga. The sequence goes on along the minus strand of NC_060267.1, from coordinate 179,820,866 downwards.
GGGTGGAAATATAAATCCATTAAAATTTTTGTAGCAATTACTGTATGGGTCTCCAAATATATCACCATTTTCCTTACCCAGAAAAACGGAAAAAAGCCATTTATGTTCTTTCACCTCACCACACTTGTAAACCACCATTTTTTAAAAAATCTCTACCAATATGATAGTTGAAAGAGTGGTACTTCATTGTTTTTTAACTAAAATTTTAAAATCATAAGGTTGAGAATCCTTACAGACAACTTGAATTTCTTTATCTGAAAATTGGCTGTTTATGAACATTTCTCATTTTACTGTTGGGAGATTATTGTTTTAGTATTGATTTACAAGAGCTCTTTACATATTAAGTAAATCCATATTTTTGCATGTCATGTGTGTTACAATTAGTCTTCTCCAGATTGCTATTTCTTTTTTGATGTTGTTCATTTGAACATCTGTAGGCAAAATTTTTAATTTTCATGTAGTGAACATTACTTCATGACAATTAGAAAGGCCTTCTTCCTCTATGATTTTATTTTTACTTTGCATAATTTCCACTGTATTTCAACTTCTTTATTAAAAATAGTGCATAGCATCTCATTGCATCCATGCATCATAATTTATTCAGCCCATTCCATACTCCTGATTATTTTATTTGGTCCTTTTTTTTTTCTAGGCAGTGGTGGGAAGGACATCTCTATATTTTACATGCATCATTTTAGTCATGTCTGTTTCCTTGTGGTAGATTTTTTTGGTGCTGTAGTTACATGATCAAATAGCATTCTTATGTTTAATACTTTACAACTGTAGCCCTGCCAAATGGCCCTCCTTGAACATCATAACAATTTGCATGCCCATAAGCAATATGTGAGGGATGTCATTTCTTGGCACCATTATCAATGCTGAGTGTTGTTAGTGTTAAATATATTTTCCAATTGTAAAGTTTTATGCTCAAACTTGTCTTAGAACAAATGTAAATTACGTTATTTATTCCCAATCCTTTGTATATTTTTCTCTAGACTTATTTTCCAGTAGTTTTTATTCTAAACTTTTGTTTTCTGTGCTTCTCAGCCAAAGGACTGACTACAAGGAGAAAGATGCCCTCTGGGCAGATGGCAGAAAACTTGCGCAGAGGGAAATTCAGATCGCTGCTTCTCCAAGTAAGGGGAGCGCTCTTTTCCAGCAACATGTTTAGATGCTTCTTTTCTCCAATCCAGCAGCCCCATTTTTTGCATAGGGATAAAAACATCATTTCAATTACATTATGTCTGCTCCCACAGCCATTTAAACTTCGATTGTATTCTGTTCTCACTTGTCTGGGGAAAAGATGGACTATGTCTGTGAGGCTGAATGAGGCTCCAACTTCCTATCATTTCTTTGCATTTCCATCATCATGAAATGGCAGAGGAGGGCAATTCATCCTTTCTCCACCGAAAGCCTTTCCTTACGTGTGGTGCAAAGCTCCAGGCAGACAGGCTGGAGACTCACGTGTCCTCCAAAGGCTGCAGTTGTAAAACCACTCTTGCAAGATCAGACCCTTGCTAATTACCATACTAACATCTATTAACTTTTTCATTCATCGCCAATTTTCATTCATTTCTTAAGGCTAATACTAATTGCAACTTAAAAAAAATAATAATGCTAAATAGGGCAAGCAATCTGGGAACTCAAATGGTATATTCCCCTCCTGATACACATTCTCTCATTAGACACATTCACAGAGGAGGGAAAAAATCCCTCCGAAGAGCTGGCACTGCAAATTATTATTTTTATAAATTATATTTGTTCTAGGGTATTGAATATACTATCTTTTTAACTTATAAAGTGAGAGTTTGGGGATAATCTACTTGGTAAACAGTCTCAATGGAGAATTTAAAATGAGGGAAAACATGGTGAAGGGCAAATAACAAGCGGAGGAAAGTACTAGATCATGAAAAGTAATCTGGGACGAACCAAAGGGACTTTTCACAAGCATGATCTTTGTTAAATTTGCTCTGGATACACCCAGCAAATATTTTGATTCCAGAAATTTTTTTCTAGTTAAGAAAATAACCACTTCCCTAGAATGATTTCCCTGCCTAGTCTCTTCTTTATCTTCTAGCTGCAATTATCATATCAAAATGTTAACTACAATTAAATATATAAAATAAATGTATTCTAATTGGATGAAGAGAAGGATGTACCTTTATTTCCTTATTTATTAGTTTGCTAAGACTTTATTGACATGTCCATCCTTATAATTGATCATTTCCTAGTTAGGAAAATCAGAATACTCACTTGCCTGTGTTATTCCCGGGAATTCTGGCCACAGGATAAGTTTCCGTTATTCAAAAGTGCATTTTGGACTTCTGCTTCCTAGGACAAGTTTGCTATCGTTGTCGGAAGCCAAATTGATGTTCATTTTACTATACAATGGGCCAGTGTCGAAAGGAGTAAATAGAGTATTATAGGAGTTAATAACCTCTGGTTTGTATTCAGGTAAATGTCTACTAACTCGGATAGTAGGAGGCTTACTGTCCATAAGCCAATGTGCAGCTGCAAATGCAGCTGTATCGGTGTGGCACCCCTGTACAGGCCTTGGTCTCTTTTGGTTCAGCAGCTGCATTCAGGTGCTGAAGATGAGACGTGGAAGCCGAGATAATCCACAGCCATCACATAAGCAGAGGTGATCCCTTGAGACTGATCCTCATCCGCAGTGACCTTAGCTCTCAGGACTTGATGCACAGAGTTTCTGTCCACTCAACGTCCAGTCACTTTCAGATTTTCCACAGCTGGGAAAAGCCTGTTATGGGCTCAGTCTGATGACCACCCAAAGGCCCGAGACCTCCATGTGACAGTGTTTGAAGAACCGTCTGCCCCAGGATTTTAGGTTCTTCTTATCAGAAATCAAAAATATGCTTCAACAGAGAGGAGAAGGAAATAGAAGCAAAAGGTGCTTTTATTGAAAATGCTGGCCTTACAAGGATTGCAAACACAATTAAGTCACTGCTTTTATTACACAATAAAATAGAGGTCACGATTAAGCTCACTCAGAAGGACTGTTGTCAAATTATAACTTCTGAAATATGACTGCATGCAGCAAAGCCAGTAAAGGCAAGCACTTATTCGGGGCCCCAACACTTGGATTATGCAGTGTGAGAGTAAATTAAAGGAAATTAGAGCTCAGAATAATATATATTTCAGTTACAACATGAGTGTTCTTTTGCAATCAACCAATTTCTAGTCTAGCCTGTCAACGCTACCTTTTACCACTAGTCCTCATCCTGATTATAGGGTCCTCAAGCTGGTGTCTTACTTGACTTTTCTGTTTTGTGAAATGTTACTGCTTTTATTTTTTGCTGCTTCCAGCTTTTGACACCCAGCAAAATGTGTTGTAATACAACAGCTATGAGACCACATCCCCAGAAAGACGGTAGAAGATGGGACTTCCTCTTTGTGATCCAGGAAAGAAGCACTTGCTCATCCCAGTAGAGTCAGCATCCCTCTGGTGAAATACCATCCACACACAAGGTAGATGTGAGGATTGTGGTAAAGTGGATCATATCTGTTGCAAAACATAGATACCCTAAATCCTCAACAAGAGGTTTTTAAAAATCTTAATAGATGGAATTGACAAAACAAGCAAACAAAAATTCCCAACCCTCCACATGGCACTGGACACAGAGTTTCACTACTGAGTTCTTTCAAACATTCAAGGACCAGGTTTTATCTATTTAAACTCCTTAAGAGGTTATTTTACAAATTAAAACTTCATAATTCATTTTCAAAGCAAAACTGATAAAATATAAGGAGCATAGTTCAAATACACTGTGGTGAAAAATGAAATATGAATAAATATAAAAAGTTAAAGGAAATTTTAACAAGTTTGAAGGCATTCCCACTAAAGTAAAGGACAAAAAACCAACTAATATAGTTACTATTATGTAATGTTTTCTAAAGATTCTAACCAATAAAACTATTTACGAAAACAAAGAATCTGGATGAATATTAAGAATGAAGAGTAGCACTTTTTAGTGATCAATTATTTGCTTCTCTGCCCAGGAAAACAAGGTTAATCTCCTGAAAAGTTATCGTTTCATAAAATGGCCAGGAACTAAAGAAATAATCTGAATTCATCAAAATATTAAGATACCATTGCTTCAATATCATCCAGTTGGGCTTTGTAAAAAAACATGCAAGGGTGATTCAATACTAAGAAATTTATATTTTATTCATAATTTTTAAATATATTATCATCTTGACAAATGCACAAGAAATATTTTACATAAACTTTTAGATGAGATTATTTTAATAGACTTTATTTTTTAGAGAAGTTTTAGGTTCACAGCAAAAATGTAGGTACAGAGGTATCCCATATACGCCTGCCCACACAAATTCATAGCCCATTATTATCATGCCCCACCAGAGTGGTACTTTTGTTACAACTGATGAACCTACAGTGACACATCGTTATCATCCAGAGTCCATAGTTTACATCAGGGATCACTCCTTACGTTGTACATTCTGCAGGTTTGGACAAATGTATAATGACATACAGGGTAGTTTCACTGCCTAAAAATCCTCCTCGCTATTCATCCCTCCCTCTCTCCTAACGCCTGGCAATTTTTAACCTCTGATACTTTTGCTATCTCCAGAGTTTTGCCTTTTTCAGAATGTCATATAGTTGCAATCGTACAGTATGTAGCTTTTCAGATTGGCTTTCTTCATTTACTAGTATGCATTTAAGTTTCCTCCAGAAGGAGTGATGTCAGCAAGATAGTGGAATAGGAGGTCCCTCACTCATACCGTCTCTCAACAACAATAATTTGGCAGCCATCCACAGAGAAAAAGTGCCTTTGTGGGAGCTTTGGGATCCAGGTAGGATACTGTGAAACCCAGGGGAATCCAAGACCAAGGAAGGCCCTTTTGAGAAGGCAAGCCTGTGTCCAAGTGGCAGACGTGGTGACTTTGGTCCCAGATACAGATGAGTGAACAGCTTCATTGCCTTGTGGACTCGGCTATAACCTCGGTTTGTCCTTGGTCCTGCCACCAGTACCATATGCCAAGAGATCCAGGAGGAGTCATGCCTGCTCACAGTTGAGCAACAGACCCACTATCTTTGGCATGGGCTCTAGACCACAAAGTGACTCTGTGACCTGGCTCCAGCCCTACACAGCTGTGATCTGGAAGCCCCTGGGGGCAAGTCCACCAAACTCAGTCTGACTTTAGCTTCTGAAATGGCCCTGTAACTGGGCTCCAGTCCCTCCCAGCCACAGTCCATAGCAGTCCTGCCAGCCCAGGGACATGCCTGTTGGTGCCCACGGAGGCAAGCCACCAAAACTCCATCTGACAGCAGATCCTGAAATGGTCATGTCACTCAGCTCCAGTCCATCCCAGCTGTGGTCCATGAGCAGTTCTGCCCACCAAGAGACCCAGCAGAAAAAACACCCATCCGTGCACTCAGAGGTAAGCCGACCAACCTTTGTCCGACTGCGGATCCTGAAACCATCATATAAGTCAGCTTCAAGCTCTCCCAGATGTGATTGGGGGAAGTCCTACCCACCTAAGGACTTAATGGGAGACATGCTCATCTGTGCTTCTAGAGCCAGGCCTATAGACTTTGGTCAAGGCAGTTCATCCTGACACAGCCCTGGCACTTGTTCAGGCCCTGTTGATCCACAGTCCAAGGCCAGTTCTGCCTGCCCAGACCTATCTGGTGACCTGGCAGGAGCCTTCCAAGGCCTTGGCAGGAGCCATAGCATCCACAAACTTGGCAACAGACCTGTTTTCTGTGGACCCAACCGCAGATCTCAAAGCAGACTCTTGTCTCCAAACTAGCCCTTCTGAACAAACTCTTGGAGGCAGTCCCATACGCCAAGGACCAGGGACCTGACAGCATCCCTGTATGCCTGAGCCCCTGGTAATAGGCCTACCAAGAGTGGAACCCACTGCAAACTACGTGATTTCTCATTTCAAAGACTAGTGTCTTTTCTCTAGGTCATGACATTCTCTCAGGAAAAAATTCCAAGGAGTTAAATTTTGAACATTATGAAACATTAGCATCCTAAATTTATGTATAAAATCAGTGTATCTCACAAAGTTCCAAAAGGATTTTTTTGTGGAAGTTAGCAAACTAATTGTAAAATTCGTATGCAAAGAGTCAAGAATAGCCAAGATGCACTTGCAGAAGATTAAAGAACTTGTCCTACAGTCTATCAAGTTTTGTTATAGAGGTATAACATATTATATAAGATAGTATTGACGCAAGGATAGATAAACAGATATGGACCAGCATGACACATATATGAACCCTTGATTTATGACAAATGTGGTGCTGCTAAGCAATGAGAAAGGAGAGTCTTTTCAATATATTGTGTGGGGATGATTTTGGCTCAATGTAATTATTTATTACATCTCTTTTCACACTCAGAGTGCCCATTTTGGAAAATAAATTATAGAGATTGTTTATCCACATAAAAATAATATAAAATTTGACGACTATCTCACATCGTATGTAGAAAACAGTTTTGGGCAGGTAGTAGAGCTAAATATAAATGGAAAAAATAAATAAAGCACTAAAAAAAGAATATAGTAGTATCTGATCACAAAGTCAGAATAGGAATATTCAAACAAGACACAAAAAGGACAAACCATAAAGGAAAACATTGATAAATGAACTATTTTAAAATAAAAATCTTCTAATGATCACATGATAACTGTAAGGGAATGAAAAAGCTAGTCACAAAGAAGAGTCACTGGAAACATGTGTAGAAACATGTCTATGGGAAACCAAAGACAGAGGAGAGAAAAACAAGGATGCAAGAGGAATTTTTGGTTCTAACACCTACAGCTATAGTAACTAGTAAACACAGTCTAACTCCCATCCAGATGAACCTAAAAGTTCAAACTAGAAACCTATTTATTGCAGTTCCTTTCACCCAGTATATCATGTACAGCTTTCAACAAAAAATGACAGTGCATACTAATAGAGAACAAATGCAGTTTGAAGAGACAAAACAAGCATCAGAAATAGACTCAGATATGATAGAGGTGTTGGAATCATTAGATTTGGAATTTAAAACAACTATGATTACTATGTTTAAGGCTTTAATGAAAAAAGTGGACATTGTCTGTTCCATTTAGTATCCTGTTATATACAATAATCAATTATGTGCAAGAACAGATGGAAAATGTAAGCAGAGATGAAACTCTAAGAAAGAATAAAAAGGAAATGCCTAAAATAAAAAACACTTTAAAGAAATGAGGAATGCTTTCAATAGGCTCATCAGTAGACTGGACACAGGCAACATAAGTATCAGTGAGCCTGTAGAAATGCAGATAGAAACTTCTAAAACTAAACTACAAAGAGAAAAAAGAAGGAAAGCAAATCAGACTATCTAAAAACTGTAGGATAATTACGGAATATGCAAGTTACACCTAATGGGAATATCAAAAGAAGAAGAAATAAAGAAAGACAGAAAGACAGACAGACAGAATGAAAAAAAAGAAAAGAGAAATGTTTGAAGTAATAATGGTGAGAATTTTTCAGAATTAATGAGGGACACGAAACCACAGATCAAAAAAAACCTCAGAGAATGTCAAGCAGAATGAATACTAAAAAAAACCAAAAACAAAAAACTACACTCAGGCATATTATATTGAAACTGCAGAAAATAAAGACAAAGGGAAAATCTTGAAAGGATCCAGAGGAAAGTCGTCTTACCTATAGAGAAGCGCTGGGAAGAGTTACATCACACTGCTCTTCAGAAACCACGCAAACAGAGCAAAAGTGAAATATTTAGTGTTCAAAGAAAAAACCCACAATCTAGAATTCTGCATTCGATGAAATTATCTTTCAAAAGTGAAGAAGAAATAAAGACTATCTCAGATAAACAAAAAATTGAGGGAATTTGCTGCCAGTAAATGTAACTTTTCAGAAATGCTAAAAGAAGTTCTTCAGAGAGAAGATAATGAAGATAAATAGATTATTTTTGTTTTTCTTATTTTTAATTCATCTAACAGATAACAGTTTGTTCAAAGTAATAATAGCAACATAGTATTCAGTAATTATAGCTTATGAATAAGTGAAATGAATGACAGCCATGTTATAAGGAATAAGAGTGAGGAATTGGGAATATCCTGTTATATGGTACTTGTACTACCTGTGAACCAGTTTGCTGTTATTTGAAGGTGAGCTTGAATTATTTTGTAAATGTATATTGCAAATTCTAGGGCAACCACTGAAAAAGTAAAAAGAAAATGTATATTTGTTATACTGAAATGTCAAGAAGTATATTTGATATGCTAGGAGAGGAGAGAAAATGGAATCATATAAAATGTTCATTTAAAACCAAAGAAGACAGAAAAGAGAGTGGAAGACATAAAAAGAAGCAATGAACAAGGGCAACTAATAGAAAGCAGTAACGAATACACTAGATATTAATCCAACTGTATCAATAATCACTGTAAGATCCAGTGATCTAAATAAACCAATTAAAATGCAAAGACTGTCTGAGTGTATAATCAGACAAAACCCAAATATATGTTATCTACAAGAAATCCACTTTAAATATAAAGACACAGATAGTTTAACAGGAATTGGGTGTAAAAAGATATATCATGCTAACATTAATCAAAAGAATGTTGTAGTAGCTATATAAATCTCAAACAAAGCCAATTTCAGAGCAAGGAAAATTATCAGAGATAGAGGCATTATGAGAAGATATAACAGTTCTTAACGTGTGTCCTTCCAAATGCTCACATACCTTTAAGGGGATAAAAATCAGAATCATAATATTTGTGGTTTATTTTTGTGTCTCCTTTTTTAGGAGAATGGATAGGGACTAGGTAAAAAGATTTTAAATTTGTATAGAAAAATACGTTTTCAGAACAATCATGGTAGTTTTAAAGTTGGCTTCTATGCAGATAATATTTTTAAAAACCCTGGAAATATTGGCAGAGAAACAGATAAAAATTGATCACTGGAATAGAATTAATAGCCCAGAAAAAAGCCAAGTATATGTAAGAACTTAAAACTTACCAAAGATGACATTTCACTTCAGAGGGAAACAGCAATTTTAGATCCACAATACTAGATGAACATTTATGAAAATCTCTCTGTAATATTAGGTTGGAAAGAAATTTTTTCAGAAGATAGGAAACTTAAAGCCATAAAATTATATATATATATTTCCAAATTTAAAAAAAATGGCAGCCATTAAAAAACTATACATAGAGATATATTTAAAAACACTGGAGATAAATCAAAGAGAATTCAAACAAATGTTCAAGTAATTCACAGGAAGATAGGAGAAAGAAAACAAACAAACAAAAATCAAGGAGAAGGAAAAACAGAAAACAAAAAATAAAGTGACAGACTTAAACCCTAACCTATCAATAATTACATTAGATGTGAATGGGCTAAATACACCAATTAAAATACAGAAAGTGACAACTGGATTAAAAACATGACCCAACTAAATGCTTTCTAGAAGAAAGTCACTGTAGATAGTAAGTTAAAAAGTAAAAATAGAAAGTTAAAAGGTGAGAAAAGATATATCATGTAAATATTACTCAAAGCAAATCAGTAATGGCTATATGCATATCATATAAAGTAGATTTCAGAGCAAAGAAAATTACCAGAGACAGAAAGAGATAGAATATGATGATAAAAGTGTCAATGTATAAATAATACATAGCAATCTTAAATGTATTTACACCAAACAACACAGCTGCAAAATACGTGAAGCAAAACCTGATAGAACCAAAAGAAGAAATAGACAAATATAAATGGAAATTAAAACAAAACTTTCTCAACAATTGATAGAATAACTAGGTAGAAAATTAGCAAGGATAATAGAACCCAACAACATCATCAACTGACAGGATCTAATCTACTTTTATAAGACTCCATCTAACAACAGTAGAGTACACATTCTTTTCAAGTTCTCATTAAATGTATATCAAGATAGGTCTTACACTGGGCAATAAAACATTTTATATGATAAAAGTGAGAAGTTGTAACAATCCTAAATATGTATGCACCTAATAACATAGTTTCAAAGTATAAAAAACAAAACCTGACAGATTTAATAGGATAAACTGATAAATTCATAATCACTGGAGATTTTAACACGCTATTCTCACTATGTGATAGAACTGTTAGTGAAAAAAAGCAAGTTGCAAATTATGTACAATAATGGTATTTTTTTCCTTTAAAACAGTATACAAATACACACAAAAAAGGGGTATGGAACTGGAAGGTGATTGGGGAGAAATTAATTTATCCTCTAAATTGCTTGAAATGTTCCAGGAAGCATGTATTAATTTCCTCTGAACGTCTAAATATGATTTTCCATTTTTTCCTATTTAATTGTCTCAGAATTTCATTTATGAGTATTACTAGAAACAAACAGTAATGAAAATATTCATTGAATTTTCTTCCCTATCATTACTTACATCCTCCTAATGTTTGTTTGCATCAACTCTTTGTCCAATTTGACAATATGCCAACTGAGTCAGGACCATGTCTAATTCTATAATTGGGCTGTACACACATTATTGCTGCCTAGCAAATGCTGTGATACAATCGGAGTAATAAGATGGGTAGAGTTTCCACATCTGTTAAACAGATACAAGGGATGTTGTAGACATGTGTTTCTGATGCTTTTTAGCTTTAATCTACTATTAGATTAATCACCTACCAAACTGAACATGTAATGAAAACCATTTTTCTAAACTATCTACAAATCTGGTAGGAAGCTGAATTTGAAAAGGGTTCAGCACTGGTGTACTGAAAAAAATAAGAAATGGCTGGGATGGAGAAATTATGCAAAGAGGAGCTCCTAAGCAGATAAGGAGCCCAAACCTTCTTTTCTCAAAGCAAAAATGGATGTTATTTCCATTATTACAGGACTTCCTTTCTGTGTCTTTTTTACTGTTGTGTTCTCAGTGCCTTGACATAATAGGTGCTTGTTTGAGGTTCAAATGTATCCCTGAAAATATACGTTGAGATCCTAAGCTCTGGTACTTGTAAATGTGACTTTGTTTAGAAAGAAGATATTTACAAGGGCTGGCCCTGTGGCTGAGTGTGGTTAAGTTCCTGTGTTCCCCTTTGGCAGGCCAGGGTTCGCTGGTTCGGATCCTGGGCACGGAGGAACCTATGCACTGCTCATCAAGCCGGTCTGTGGTGGCATCCCACATAGAGGAACCAGACGGACCTATGACTAGGATATACAACTGTGTGCTGGGGCTTTGGAGAGAAAAAAAACAAAAGAGGAAGATTGGCAGCAGATGTTACCTTAGGGCCAATCTTCCTCACCAAAAACAGCATACCTTTAAAAAAGAGAAAGAAAGAAGATATTTGCAGATGTAATTAAATTAAGATGAGGTTTATTAGGGTGGTCCTTAATCCAATATAATGGTGTCCTTTTAAGAAAAGACACAGGCACATGAAGAGAATGTCATGTTACGACGAAGGCAGAAACGGGAGCGACGCAGCTTCAAGCCAAGGCATGTCAAGGATTGATGGTTAGCAACGGAAGCTAGGAAGAGGCAAGAAAGGATTCTACCCAGAGTCTCAGAGGGAACATGGCCCTTTTGAAAACTTGATTTCAGACGTCTAGCATCCAGAACTGTGAGAGAAGAAATTTCTGTTTTTGTAAGCCTCCCCGATTGTGGTACTTTGCTATGGCAGCCGAAGGAAATTCATACAGTACCTAGTAAGTAGATGTTTAAGAAAATATAGGATAAATTATATTTTCTTGGTAAGACATTTAAAATTTATTAGAATATTATTATCAATAGATATATGATACATTTACTTTGGAGGAAATGAAAATATCTGGGAAAACTACCCTCTCATGTCATTTGTGTTTTGGGAATTTTCATTTTCCTGTTATGCTTCCATAACCAATCCCAAGTTATTTGTATACAGCTTCATAGTGAATTAGCTTCATGGATACACATTTTGTGGGAGAAACATAGAAAGCTGAAAACACAACAAAATAATTCTGAGATATTTTGTGTGCCTATTTAAAGATAGTATCATTAAAACTTTGTTAAGTGCCATTGGTTGACCAGGCACTATGAGTTGGTGCTTTCACATACAGCATCTCATTTAAATTTGAATTATTAATTTTTCACAGTTTTTGAGGTTCAAGAAGTATAAAGCCTTTCCCCAAACACTGTAATAAGGGACAGTAATTAGATTCAAAATCAGGTGTTCTCAGCTCTAATTCAACCTTTTATGTTATTGCACAAATACAACCTATTTGGTTAATTAATTCAAATGTTAATATTTCATTAAATAAATACTGATTGGACCTTATGATAATCAATGTAGTTTTCTTTAAATCATTTTACAAACATTTTTCATTAGTATCCTCAAATCCTTTTTGAAAAAGTGTTTGATTTTTGAAAAATTTGATAAATTGTCAAATAAATCTTTTTTTTTTTTTTACCAACATCTCCTATTACCCCAACCCCTGGTAATCACTTCTACTCTCTGTTTCTATGAGTTAGGCTTTTTTAGATACCACATATAAGGCATATCACACAGTATTTGTCTTTCTCTATCTAACTTATGTCACTTAACATAATACCCTCAACATTCATCCATGTTGTTGTCACAAATGGCAGAATCCCTTTGTTTCTCATGGCTGAATAACATTCCATTGTGTATATATACCACATCTTCTTTACCCGTTCATCTTTCGAAGGGTGCTTAGGTTGTTTCCATGTCTTGGCTATTGTGAATAATGCTGCAGTGAACATGGGTATGCAGACATAGCTTTGAGATCCTGTGTTCATTTCCTTTCAATGTTATCCAGAAGTAGGGTTGCTGAATCATATGGCACTTCTATTTTTAATTTTTTGAGGAACTTCTATACTGTTTTCCAGTGTTTCTACACCAATGTTCATTCCCAGCAATAATGCCCCATGGTTCCCTTTTCTTCACGTTCTCACCAACACATCTCTTTTTGATGACTGCCATTTTAACAGATATGAGATGATATCTCATTGTGGTTTTGATTTGCCTTCCTTGATCATTGGTGAAGTTGAGCACCTTTTTATGTACCTGTTGGCCATTTGGATGTCTTCTTTAGAAAAATGTCTATTCAGTCCCTCTGCCCATTTTTAAATAAATTCTTTGTTTTTTTTGCTAATGAGTTGTAAAAGTTCCTTATATATCTTCAATATTAGCTCCTTGTCAGATAAATGATTTGAAAATATTTTCTCCCATTCTGTAGGCTCCCTTTTCATTTTGTTGATAGTTTCTTTTGCTGTACAGAAGCTATTTAGTTTGATGTAGTTGCCCTTATTTATTTTCACTTTTGCTGCCTGTGCTTTTGGAGTTATGACCAAAAAAGTCATTTCCAAGGCCAACATAAAGGAGCTTTTTCCCTATATTTTCTTCTAGGAGTTTTCCAGTTTGGGGGCTTACGTTTAATTCTTTAATTCATTTTGAGTCACTTTCTGTGAGTGGTGTAAGATAAGGGTCCAATTTCATTCCCCTGCGTGTGGTTATCCAGTTTTCCCCACACCATTTATTGAAGAGACTGTCTTTTCCCAGTTGAGTATTCTTGGCTCCCTCATCACAAATTAGTTGCTTGTATTTACAAGGGTTTATTTCTGGGCTCTCAATTCTGTAGTGGTATGCCATAGATGATATGCTTTTGTCTCCCTTCTCTTTATCTTTTGTGAATATATTGTAGGCTTTTGCTTTATGGTTACCATGGGGCTGACATAAAACATCTTATAGATATAACGGTCCAGTCTATGTTGATAGAAACTTAACTTCGATTGCGTATGAAATTTACCCTTTTACTCCCCTGCCTTTCATGTTTTTGATGTCACAATTTACATCTGTTTATACTGTGTATCCATTAACAAATTATTGTAGCTATAACTATTTTTCATACTTCTGCCATTAACCTTTATACTAGAGTTAAGTGGCTAACACGCCACCATATTTCCATATTAGAAAATTCTGAATCTGAGCATATACTTATATTTACCAGTGTTTTGTATATTTTAACATGTTTTCATGGTACTAATTAGCATCTTTTCTTTCAGCTTGAAGAACTTCTTCCAGCATTTCTCGTAAGGTAAGTACAATGGCGATGAACTCAGCTTTTGTGTTTTAGGGGAAGTCTCTATCTCACCTTAATTTCTGAGGACTTCTTGGCTGGGTTAAGTATTCTTGGTTGCCAGTTTCTTTCTTTCAGCACTTTGCATGTATCCCATTCTCTCCTGGCCGGCAAGGTCCCTGCTGAGAAATCTCCTGATAACCATAAGGGGTCCTTTCTATGAAAGAAATATTTTTCTCTTGCTGCTTTTAAAATTCACTCTTTGTCTTTGATTTTAAACAGTTTTATTACGTGTCTTGGAGAAGATCTTTTTGTATTGAAATTTTGTAGTGACCTCCTAGCTTCTTATACTTGCACGTCAAAATCTCTCCCCAGGGTTGAGAAGTTATCAGCCACTACTTCTTTAACTAAGCTTTCCATCGCTTTTGGCTTCTCTTTCTTCTGAGACTCCAATGATATGTACATTGTTTGATTTAATAATATCACATAAGTCTCATAGAATTCTTCATTCCTTTTCATTCTTCTTTCTTTTTGCTCCTCTGATGAATAATTTCAATTGATCTGTCTCCAAGATCGTTGATTTTTTTCTTCCGTTTGGTCAATTCTGCTATTGAGGCTCTCTATTGAATTCTTCAGTCATTGTATTCTTCAGCCACAAAATTTGTTTGGTTCTTTTTTTGTGTTTTCAATCTTTGTTGAACTTCTCATTTTGTTCTTGTGTTGCTTCTCTGATATCATTAAATTGTTTATCTATGTTCTATTGTAACTCTCTGAACATCTTTAGGACAGTTATTTTTGAATTCTTTGTCAAGCAGTCCCTGTATCTCCATTTCTTTGGGGCCAGTTACTGAAGGTTTACTGTGTTCCTTTGCTGGAGCCATGTTTCCCTGATTCTTCGTGATGCCTGCAGCCTTGTGTAGGTGTCTGTACATCCGAAGAAGCTATCAGCTCTTCCCAACTTTACGGACTTGCTTCAGTAGGGGAAGACTTTCAGCTGAGGATGGGGGCACACAGGAGCATGTTGTGACCCCAGGTCTCGTGATTCAGGGCACCAAGTGTGTGGGGGGGTGTGGCATCAGCAGGTCCAGAGAAGCATAATATCTCTTTAGCTTAGGCCACTGAGGCTTACCACATTGACAACCATATGGTCTATAGCAAGCACTGCAGGGGATCCACAGTGGCTGCAGGGACTGTTGGAATTCTCAGTGGTGCCTCCAAGTCCAGCAGGCTGGGACCAGGGCAGGCAGTGGTGGTGGCTGGAGCTGGTGGTGTGCGTGCACTTGGCTGGGGAAGCCAGCTGCAGGTGCTTGTGTGGTGGTAGGCACTGATTGCAGACACAGATGTAGTGCTGGGGGCCAGGGCAGGCAGCAAGGGTCAGGGCCAACTGCAAGTGCACTGGCAGCTGCAGGGTACATTGGCTGTTAGTGTGCACTACTGTGGCTGCTGGATTTCACCACAGGCACAGGGCAGTGGAGGCCAGTGATAGGGGTTGGGCCAGTAAGTGAACAGCTGGAGGAGCTAGCTGCAGGTGAGTGCAAGGGTGCAGAGCAGTGATGGAAGACAGGGTTTGATCCAGGCCAACAAACAGCTGTGGGAGTCCTGGCTGTTGGCATGCTCTCCCAAGGCTGTAGTCTCCCCGCAGGTGTGCGTATGGAAGTGAAAGTTGGTGACAGGCATCAGGCCAGCAGTGTACAAGTGCACTGCTGGAAGGGCTAGCCCTGGGCACCCCCATGGTGGTGGGGGTTAGCCCCGGGAGTCTGTGCTGGCATCTCGCACTCATGTAGCCGCAGAGGCCTGGGCTGGCTGCCAGTGCACTTCCCAGGCCCCCGCAGCGGCGAGAGGGAGGGATAAAGGAGGGTTAGGGTGGCTGGTTTCAGGGAATATGAATCCCTGGGGAGTGAAAACTGGTGGAATCTGCAGGGGGTCCACGGCAGCTGTGCTGGCCATTGGTTTCTTCAGTAGCAAAGGTTGCTGGGTTTGTGTGTAGAGCGGGTCACTGAGAACCGATCGTGTCCGCTGTGTGGCTGCTACTGGTAGTCCCTGCTTTTCTTCGTTGGTCCTAGCTGTCTATATCTTAGCTTTACCGATCTGGGCTGAGTGAAACTGAAGCAAGACCTTGGTGTGGTGCCCCAAAAGGCTGGGGAAGCTGGTTGCTCAGCCCGCTCTTCCCCCAGTGGAGGGAGCTCTTTCTAGCTGGAGAGTTCCCTCTTGGTGCTCAACAATGCTGGCTCTGGAGGTGGCATGATGCCAGCAAGAGGAAGCTGTCCTTCTTCCCTTTTGGTGCAGTCGTCCTCAGGTTTTTTGTCCTGCTGTGTTGCTGAAGTTTCTTAAGTGGACTCCAGAGGTCTCATAGAGCTCTTTTTGTTTGCGAATAGCTGTCTAATTATTGATCTTTGTGGGAGGAATGGAGGCTGGGGTTTCCTAAGCTGCCATTCAGGGACATCACTCTGATAATTTCAAATAAATCTTCATCAGAAGACAGTCTTTGAGGCAATGTGGTGGCCCAAAGTCGAAGCACATGCAGATCCAGCCTGCAACATGGATTTGGTAGAGACTATAAGCTAAATATTCAAATAACTATAATGCAATGTTGACATTGCTATGGTGCTGGCGAACTGCTTTGGGAATTCTGAGAAGTAATTTGTAAGTCTGAGAAATAGTAATTTGGCTGTAGTAACAACTTGCTCTCTTCTAGGCATCGAAATAATCACTACGAACTTCTGTAGCAGGGACTAATATTGTTCCCATTGCACAGATGAGGCAACTGAAGCTTAGAGAAGTGAAGTAAATTGCCCAAAGTAACATTTCTGTTAAAGGCAGAGCTAAGATTTCAACCCAGACCTGCCTGACTTTAGGGTTCATGCTTTGAACCACATCTTTATTGCTCGTTACTGTAGGAAACCTTCTCTGAATTCCCCAGTGTCAGGATGTGACTTCATGTACGCTGATATTGTTGTGGATGAGTGTAAGTCGAAACTTGTATCTCATAGCTAATACTTCCAGATTGCCCATTGTCATTCTTATTCTCAGTGTATACTGGGTGCAATGAATGTTTGCCACAATCTAGAATGAATCCTTTCTACCGGTTGATCTCAATATATTTGGAAATCTGTTGTATTCCCTCTAAAATGCAATAAATATGAAATTTCTCCATAAATTTATTCTTGTGTTGTTATTGTCTCCAACCTTTATCAACATTTATTCAGTCTCAAAGTCCCTTATTGAGCAAATATCGCTTAGGCTCATATTTTTCACCTAAGTCTGCCTGAGTATCCAAAAAATACAACAGGTACCAAATAAAGGCAGCCTTTACAGACAAGGCTGGTGAGAACGTCCTGTTGGTGGTAACCGGAGAGTTTCCTAGCACTTTTCCTTCCGTTACCCAAATTTCCAGCTCCAATTTTCTACACTTTGCCCAAACTCATCCCTGAACCCATTACCAAACCACTTGCTGGGGCCAATGCCTGGCTGTCTGTGGAATGGACACAGAAGAGCATGGATCCTGAGGAGTCACTCACCAGTCTTCATCCTCACTGTGCTGAGATCCATATGAAACAGTACCAGGAAGAAACGGCTTCTTAGGGCCCCTTCTACTTTCTAGTTTTCATTTATCATAGTTTTGATCGTGAGTGACAGGAGACACTGAGACCTGCTTCCGTCACACTGTCTGTTGCTAGGACGCAAAGAAATGGAGAGAGGGATAAGACACTTTAGTTTAGAAAAAGCTGCGTGGGCAAGAGCTTCGAGGTGGGAAAGCTCAGAGAAGGCACCAGGAAGAGTTTTCCTTTCTGTTTTCTTGGACTACAGAGGTTCCATGAAATGAAATTGAAAACTTATTCAGGAGGATAAAAGGCCACTTTAAAAAGAATAATACAACAAATATCAAGGTGATTTTTTTCTTTTTATTGATAAATTTTTGTAAAGTTGAAGGATTATCCACTTGTGCTTTAAGTGAAAACTACCTTGTGTAATGCTTTACATATAAAAGACACTTAAGAAACTTTCCTGGAGGAAATGAGTAACTAATGAGAAGAGAGAATTCATGATCAAAAGGGGTCATTTTCTATCACCGTTACTCATCAGGTCACAAAATATGCATCTCTTTTGGAATTTCTCATTGGAATCTGTTTTATGTTTCATGTACAACAAAGATCATTGAGACCACTTTATATTTCTAGACATACATAACATTTAAAATGTTTCATAAATACTGATAGAATAAGAAAACAAGCAAATTTAAATAGTTCAAAATTTTAAAGAAGAAACTCATTTCCATCGTAAAACAGATATATCTGTTAAAACTGGGTGTAACTGGAAGGCTTTCCAGCTTATCCCAACCTCTTATGTATCTAAAGATTGGAAAACTGTCAGATGTCTTATTACATAAAACTAATACATGCTGTATGAATAAAAACTAAAGCATATGGGGCAAGCAAGCATTGCGTTCTAGTACCAGAGATCATGCATGAAAGCAAATGAGCATTAATCCGGGATTAATTTGCAGTGGAATGCTATAAAACTTAGTGAATTTCTCCAAGACACATGAGTAAATCTTAATTATTTTTTTCCTAACCAAAAATTAATTAACATTTGAACTGGTGAAACTTTGCTTGTCTACCATGACACTTAAGTCGAGAAAGGGTAACTAGTTGAATAGATACGGTGATATTTTCAAGTATGTAATCATGACTCTCAAAATATCTGGCAATGCCATAAAATATAAAATGCACATGTTTAAAAAAAACAGAGTTATTTGCAGGACTTAAGGTGGTTACTTTTAGAGCCACCTAATGCTGAAGACTGATGTAGGATTATAAACACTGAGTCTTTAAATCCCCTAGTCATTCTCAGCTCCCCAAAGATTTTCTCTAACTTTAGACAGAGATAATTAAAATTCTCCAGAAAAGTAACATTACATTTTTGGCAGGCATTTATGAAGTACTAAAAATGTACTTTTGGAAAGAATTAATACTAACATATACGATAGTTAAAACTTCCCAATTCCTAGTATAACTAAGGCTAAAAAAGTAATTTTCTTACTGACACAATAATTTAGACTTAATCCCCTTCAGGGGAAATAGATTTTAAATGTAGATGTACGAGAGAATTATACTGCCCTTTTTCGAACTCCTGGAGTCTTTTGTTAGCTGAAAATATTTCTAAGTAGAGTGAATCATTAGATCTTTTTCAACAATTTCACCATTAAAGTGTGTAATAGAAGGGAAGACTGCTAAGGAGTTGCAAGAAAGGAGACCCTGAAGGAATGGAGGGGCGTTGGGTTCAGTAGGTGGAGCTTCCTGGCCAACACGTGGCATGATGAGAAAAGAGATATGAGGACTGCAGCAAAGAGACACCCGCTGCCTTCAAGTGAGAGCTCATGGAGAAAATAAGTCTATATGGGTGGAGAGGGCACCGCGGGCCAGGGGCCTCCAGCACTGGTCCTCTCTCTACTTGCATAACTGCTGTCAGAGATCTCATCATATGTCTTTATACTTCCAGTCAACAAAGAGACACTATCATCTGTGGTTGTCGTAATTCCTGCCGATTTCCTTTATAACACCTGTAGGAGAAATGTATTAATCAATAAGCTTTCTGTAATAATTTTTAGCATTTTAAAATATCTTGTTTTACTGGAAGGAATCTGAGATTCCGCATGAGGAGATAAATAATAGTAGAAGCCTGAGATTTGGGCTCTCTTATTCGGAGTCTTGTTCAATAGCCCAGCAGCACGGCCACAGTCTCAGGTGACCGACAGCTCCCTTGTTAGTAGAATCTCCAGCCTAAACTCTGGCTTCGATAAGTAAACAGTGGGATTTTGCCAGTGGATGGTGGGAACTCCCTCATATCAAAGCCTGATGCCATGCTAAGGTTTTTTCAAATAGGATGGAGAGAAAACAACTATAAATCAAGCTGTTCTTTGTGCATCTAATTCAAAATCCCCTTGTGTGGTGAGAAAATAGGAATGTTTACGTCTAATGGAGGTTATAATAGTAGCTGTATCAGATGTAGACTGGCAGAAACTGTTGGATGGATTCTATGTGGGAAAAAAATTCTGAAATATTGCTTTTGGAATTTGCAAAAGAAAATAAGCTACTATAAAAAAAACCAATAAACAAAAAACTCCAGCAGAAATAATTAAATTACTATGGGTAATAATGTATTCTTTTTTTTTTCATCTAAATTGTATTTGTTCATAAGAACTATTGAGATAAATATATCTATCATGTGTCTACACAGAAATACAAATAGGTCAGCACGATTTGGAGTCTCTTCAAAGCAGAAAATACAAAATAATTCTTTTTTCTATCTCCCTGTAACTCGCAGTTCTTACCAGACTTAAAGAGAATTGAACTTGAGTAATAGCTCCATTAGAGCTCTTTTCCAGGAGCCAGTTCCCGTGGTCACCCCGGGTCCAGCTGCTGATGACTCACAGAGGAAGTGGTAGAGATTAGGGTGTATGGGGGAAAAATCAGAACAGCACAGAAATAAAGCAAATCAACCAACCATTACCTTTTGTGCCAAACAGAACAATGGCTTAACTACTGTGGTTCAGAAGGATCCGTTTTATTCCACTCATTTATGCTATTTCTGTTGGAAGGACCACCAGGAAACCTGTGAACCACTATGGAACACACACCGGAATCCATGGCACATCTCAATTAATATTCCCTCCCAACTCAACTAGAACAATGAAGAACATCAAGCAGTTTAATCTCCGGCAATAATTCCTTTTGTTAGGTTGAGAGGTTTTCCCCTTGAATTAGGTTTTAAGATCGGATTTTCAAAATTAGTTAGTTATTCTCCGTATTGTGAAGCAGAGAGCCCACACTTTATCAACACATGCATACGTCTAGGTAGAAAATAATGAAGTCTGTGTGCTAAGTTGTTGCATGGCTGCTATCGGTAATTTTTACTTGCTCTGAAATAAAATCAGCCTTTTATTAGCAAACAATTGTAACTAAACTGTACAGTTGTTAAAACTCTTCTTTCAATTTTCCTTAAAGGGTTGGAAATGTAAATGGGTCCATTATATCACCCAGCAGAATTAAATTTGATCAGGGAGATTTTAAAAGGCTACCTTGCAGAATCTTAGCATAGCAACTGATGAACTGAAACATTTCATGGGTTAAAAAAAAAATGCGTGTTCTCAAACACTTATGAATATATCTAACATATATATGAAAAAATGTATCCTGAGAAGATAAGTAGTATTATTATTGTTTTGTTTAACCACAATGAGCTACAGACACTGGCTGGCATAGAGACTAACTTAACTCTTTGTTGACTGGTTAAAAATAAACAAACAGAAGATCAAAATCATTAGTCTATCCTGAATACCAGCAGATTATTTGTAATTTTGATAATATTTAGAATGCTAATTAAGGGATGACTGTTCTTTTTATGATCAGGTCCATATAGGGGGTAGCTGAGAAATTATCTTCAAGTTACACAAATGTTAGAAACTCTGGTTTTAGTGTGTGATGGGTAGTATTTCTCTGATAGAAGTAATGGCAGTTTCCTTATAACGTCATATGCTTAGATTATTTAAAATAAACTTTGTAGGATATTTCCTAAAAATTAGCCTCAAAATGTACTTTCTTGTTGTTTAATGATATAATGAGAGAAATTGTTTTATTGAGGCTCTTATATGAAATGCAAACCTTTTAAATGTATGAAATGATTTATAGATAAAACATTCATGCTTTATTGACAGAGACAAAACATTCTTGTTTATTGATGTGAATAAACTTAGAAGAATATGTTTTGCCAATTCAAAAAAAGTAATATTAGAATTTTAAACAATGTTTTATTGATCTGATTGAATTCAAGAGATTAACAAATCCACAAAATTTTAATATTAAAAAAATTTATTATTGATGGTCTTAAATGACTTTGACTTGTAAATAAGTCTATTTAAGTGGTGTCATTTAAATGGATCGATATTCTTTATCATTTTGGCAACATGATTTGTTGATTGGTTTGTCTTCCTAATGCTATCTCTAAGTACATCGTAGAATCAGCAAAAACTGAAAAGATTATATGTATATATAACATATAATAATATGTATATAATATATATTATACATATGTTATATATATATATCAAACAGCATTTACCCATATTCCCTTGGGCAGTGAAAACCATTTGAGAAATTTTCTAAAACTAGAAAACAGCTCAATCACATTTTTAAGTAACGTCTGATTTGATCAGCCACAGAGAAATGTCCTTACACTAGAACATCATTCACTGAAGTTTGAAAATCAAATAGTCAGAGACTTAAGGCCTGTTCTCTGTCTCTGGATTTCCAGTTGCACTTACTCTGATGCAAAGCATGGACCTAGTGTCTATGGGAATTGGTTTACACAGGGTGCTATTCATCAGAGTTCTCAAAGTAACATTTACAAAAGCATAGTTAGTCATCCTCACACTCTGAATTTACCAAGTGCTTCACAATCGCAGCCTGGTCTGGGTCCCAAGAGATCTCACCAAGCTTAATGAGATGCTTTGCCCCTGCCTACTCTGAACTGCCAGTTTCTCATTTTAGGCAGAGAGAATTAAACTGGGCAGGTTGTCGGCTGTCCATCAACTGTGGCCACCAAGCCCTAGGTTCTCTAGGAGAGAAGCTGAGAGTGGGGAGAAGGTGATTGTCATGACTGGGTAATAGTGTGTGGGAACTGCTGGGTTAATAATAGTGTGTACTCGACAAATGTTTATTGTGCACCTACCATGGGCAAGGCATTGTTCTGGGCATTTACAGTTTTAGAAAGAAATGGGAGCTGTATAAAACCAAGAGAAATTTTGTTCTGTGAAGTTTAGTGGACATAAATCCCTAATATGACAGTTTTTAACCTGCAAAGATGCTAATTGCATAGACTTAACTATGTTTGTGTTCATACATATATTTTATACTACTAAAGGTATTTTACAGCTATAAATAATTATTATAATTTGTACAGAAAAAATATTTACTTCCTACCACAAGATAATTATCAGATATTTTTTAATACATAGTTTTCACTATTATATTATTGACCTTCTGTCCATCATATGTTTCCTTTCAAGTAATTTTGCAACGAACGTATGAGAATTTCACAGTGTGGCTTCTTTGAAGGCAAAACTCACTGTGTATTTTCTAGCCTATTGTTAGTACAGTATCTTAATATTTAATAAAGGTATGTTGAATGAAAGTACATTTCTACACGAGCTTATATATGGGTTCAGGAGAGTGCATTTTTACTCACACGTGTGAGTGTGTTTGAGCTCACATATACATCTAAACACACTTTACAAAACTGAGTACATTGAATGGGCAAAGGCCCCACTGTCTACAGTGGTGGTCTTTAAACTTTTTTGATCAAGCTTTGCTTTGCTTGATTTGTCCAAATACTTGCAAAAGTGACTATTTAGTTTTAATATGTATATTTATCCAATTGAGCTAATATATTTTATTGTTGTGTATGCATTTTCATTTTATTAATGCATGTAGTATACTCAAAGTTAGATTGACATTTATCTAGAATAAACAAAAATTCAAAATATCTACTTTATTAATGTTACAAATCTTATCTCTATCATTCAAATAATATTTGATAGAAGCAACGCCATTCATTATTGCTATTTAAAACTTTTTAGTTTAACAATTTGAAATATAGGTATTTTAAAGCTCTAGTTTTAAGCTTAATTTATTTTGATATCTGCTTAATGATTGTCAGTACTGAAAAAGATGATACTTCTCAAAGACAAGTAGTCCCGAATGGAAGAAGTGCATTATTGGCCCCTCTTACTAAATCACGATGCTAATTTTTCAGTCCCATCTCCAATTATGCAAAGATTTTTGTTGAAATTCATTTGCACTTGCATGTTGAGTATGTTCAGCTGCATTTTCTTTGCAGGACTCTTATAAAGTCACTTGTCAATTTCGAGAGCTAGCTTAATTAAAACTAAATAACTTAGTCCACAAATCCACTTAACTGTGCACTGTATGAAAATACAACAAAAGCAAAGAAATGCCTGATGATTCCTCTGTTGATACCTCCATGCCGTGAGCCCCTCTCTGCCCTAGGACACACTGCACATACATGCCACATGGCCTCTGTGTGAGCTCTTGACACAGGACAACATGAGGACAGGAACGTCAATTACATATTAAATATTAGTAAAGTTTAATGTATTTCTTCTTTTTAAACAAATGTAAATATAATTTAAAGTTCAAATATTTTGTTTTCATATCTAAAGGGGCTGTCTAGCCCTCCAAGGTGGAGGCACCCTTCGCCAAAGACCGTGGGCCTTAACCTCTGATAACCGCAAATTCACAAAGCCTACCAAGAAAAAGTGTTAACTTCTTCCTTTATAAATTTTTGTCAAAACATTAATTTTCTTCACTTTACTGAACGTGGATAGGTCAAAAGCATCGGTCAAATCTAAAATGTGTCTATTTACTAGGTCCAATAAATGTATTTATAAATCCATCATAGCAAAAGGCATACTCTCACTCTATGAACTGTTATCTCTTAAATTACAGTTGTTCATAATTTGTAAAAATACAATTTCAATTGCTAAACCAACTGTAAATTAAAGTGCTTATTAAAAAAATAATAATTCTCTAATTTGAGGCATTTCTGTACCTTTTGTTTAGAAATATTAAATTTGTTTCTAATTCTATCACCATATTATATGGCATATATATTACTGCCATAATTGTTGATATTATCCTTAATTTATAAGTGGTGTCATTGATATAAAATAACTCTCTCCAGTTCTTTTAACCAAAAATTAAATATTTTACTCCCAACCCATTCATCTGCACGTTGTGTTCACACACACACACAAAAACCCCTACGCATGAAATATTTAATTCCTCTAAGTTCTCTTCAGTAGCTGCTGTGCTCATTCATGGCAATTTCTAATTAATTTTAAATGGCATTTAATAGCCATTGTCCCAACAAGTACGGATGAATTAGGAGACATAATGCTTGCATTGTACAAAGACTGGCCTATGTAAACTCTCAAATTAAATCCACACTGTCGTCAAAACTCATTTGATGTTTGCATTTCCGACTTTGCAGACGAGATGGTCTCAAAAGGCAGAATAGGCTAAAGATGTGTTGGACAACTCTATAAGTACAGTCTCAAGACTCTTGTCATCTTAGCTGTCTAAATTACTTCAACAGGACTCAAGGGAATTTAAGAGGAGAAATGACATGACAAACAATTATATTCTAACACTCTATTTATAACAATGCCCTTTCAGCTTATTGTTCCTCCAGACTGACACATCACTGTAATCCCATGGATGAATCAAGGGACTTATAGTTAGATCGTGCACAGCTTGCAGACAGAGGAAAAAAACACGAATGAAGAGCTGACATTCAGGAAATATAGAGTGACTCTAGGATAAATTCAGCTGGGATGAGCTTAATTTATCAATGTCAATAACAACGGTGAACACATCGCAAGAATACATGCATATTAATTGAAAATAATTCAGATGAAATCACTGCAGTTTGACATTTTGAGATAGGCACTTTATCTTTTCAAGAAAAAGAGCACTATAAAATCTTTAATCTGAAAACACATCTTAATTGCATGTTATCACCTCCTAATTGCTTCTATATTATATTAAGCATTTTGCTAATTACTAGCCTGATCGTGGTGTAAATAGCTTGAGGCGAGAGCTCACATCCAGCTGAAGACGACCGGGCACAGGAGGGCCTGGAGGAAGTTCAGCCTCTGGTGGATTCCTGGACTCCCACCTTCTCCAGGATGGCCCACCTCAGCTCAGGGCTCAGGGGAGACAAAGCCATGAGGAAACAATGCTGAAGATGAGGGACGTTTACTCCTCCGTCAGAGTCTAATGTTGTTCTTGGAAAAAGTTTGCGTTCTTTCTGCTGTTACAGATATGCTCTTTCAGGTGGTGGCATGTGGGCTTCTGACTTTATGATAAAAACAGGCTCAGAAACAGACAGTATCGTGTCTACTTTTTAACCTTGAACTTGGGGACTTTGTCAGGATAAGATGCTGCTAAATATCAATTCATTGTAGGGAATCTTTGGCCAATATCTATGTGTAAACTTTTATGTGTATTAGAATTTAGAGTTCTTCCTCAAAGTAATGAATAATTTAAAATGACTAAAATGTCTGTGACTGAATGGCAAATGTTTCTCTGAGAAAAAAATTAACGAAAGTAGTTACAACATTTTTCATATCGTAGAAAATATAAGCAAGCAAAAAGATAATAATAGGCTTTCTTGGTGAAAAAAAAAAACAGCAAACCAAAAAATAAAAAGAACAACATTAAAGCAATGAAATAGTGTTTTTGACACAGATGAGTTCATTAGTTCACAGAGGACACTGGTTAGTTCATTTTTCCTAATGAAGCTTTCGTTTAGGCAGAAGTTACTGCTCACCTCCTGCCAGTTCCCTTTTCCAAGAGCTTGGCCAAAGTTGTCAACTCTTTTTTCTCCATGTCCTCCTCCTTTTATTCTTAGATAATAATGTCTAATGTTCACAAGAATTTAAGGAATTGCGATGATTCTACAATACTTTTGGGGAGGAATATTTGCCAGGACACAATAAAATGTTCAAAATGGTAGAAACTGTTTAATACATCTATCCCACTTACTAAAAATTTTTCTTGTGAAATTTGTACTGGAAGACTATATTTTATTACTCTTAGCATTATTATTATTATTCATAGCGTTATTAATTAAATTAGTTACAAAAACCATGATGCAATAGAAAATTGACACATTGTGACAGTCATTTGGGGTATTTTTCAATTTTCCAGTTTTCCTGTTTTCAGGAATATCACAGGACGGCATCTCTCTCTCCCCCTTGTGGTTAGGTTATGGTAGTGTGACTTTTGAGACAACAGTTATGGATTGAATAATGCCCCCTAGAATTCATATGTTGAAGCCCCAACCCTCAGTGTGACTATATTGGGAGACAGTGTCCCCAGGGTCATATTAAAATTATATGAAGTCATAAGAGTGGGACCCTAATCTGATAGGATTGGGGTCCTCGTAAGAAGAGGAAGAGACACCAGGTCTCTCTCTCTTCCCAAACTTGCACAGCAGAAAGGCCATGCCTGTGAGGATGCAGTGAGAAGGCAGCCATCTGCAAGCCAGGAGGAGGGGCCTCAGAAGCCAACTCTGCCAACTCCTTGATCTCTGACTTCCGGTCTCCAGACTCGTGAGAAAATAACCTTCTGGGTTGGAGCCACTCAGGTTGTGGTGTTTTGTTATGGCAGCCCAAGAAGCCTAACACAGCAACTCACAGCAGGCAATACTGCCTGAGGGAGAAAAAGAAAGCTTTTTTATTTGTTTGTGTTAAGCCCCTGAGAATTGGGACTTTTTGTTACCATGGCACACTGCAGCCTAACCCAATTAATACAAAGCTATTTTTGCTTATCTGTATTTGCTTATCTGTTTTACAGAATATTTGCTTTGTAACAAGCAGAAATGTATTTCATAATATAAAAAAGAAAATTTTATTATCATTAAAGAGTTATTAGGAATAAACTAGATTGTTACTCTAACACAGCGTAATAAAATAAATGACCTAATTATCAGAAAACATTTTAGTTAAATTAAGCCATCTCTTAGTTTCTCCTCCGCAGTGCTTTGCTGCTTCTCTCCTTTGTGTGTGTGTGTGTGCACATCCATGCATGAACGCCTGTGCATCATAAGTTCTACTTTCCATGTAAACTTTTGCTGGGATTGCGTGTTCCTGCTCCCACTATTACTGATATAATTGACTCTAAATGTTTGCTTCCTTAATAGTTTGTAAAGACTTTTGGAAGCAATTCTTCTAATTTGTTTTCTTTTTTAATCTGGTTACACTCTCTGCATCTGGGCTGTTGGCTTCCACATTACCATTGATCTTTCTTTAATTATCCAGAGGACAAAGATCGTCTTGAATAAAGAAGGAGAACATAATGAGGGAGAGGAAGTCAGTCCCTCCTCTTTTCATTGAATGATATCCACCTGATCTTTCCCAGGTACTTTAATATTTTTTCTCTTTTAGTAACAGCTTAGTGTTGTTCCAAAAGGTCTTTTTTAAAAGATACTGGCTTCTTCTCCTTGCTTTTAATTGTCTATAATACTTATTTTTATGGGAGAAAAAATACCTAGACTAAGATTCTGATTGTTTTTGTTCCATTTGTAAGCAATTTGTTGTCTTTACCCATGTCTGCCTGTATCCCTGCCTCCCTCTGGTCCTAAAATGTGGCTTCTGACAATTTTTGTCACGTCATTCTCTGTTATGTTTAATTTTTTTTTTTTTTTTTGAGGAAGACTGGCCCTGAGCTAACATCTGTGACCATCTTCCTCTACTTTATATGAGGGACACCTGCCACAGCATGGCTTGCCAAGTGGTGCCACGTCCACGCCCAGGATCTGAACCGGCGAACCCCAGGCGGCAGAGAAGTGGAACATGTGAACTTAACCACTGCACCACTGGGCCAGCCCCTGTTATGTTTAATTTTAAAAGGAATTATAATACTGACATCACTGGGTGGTTTGGAGGGTTAAATGAACAGAGCCAAGTCCATAGTGGACTTCAATAAATATTAGTTCTCTTTTGCTTCCATTTCTCCTGTAAAATTATAGGAAATTACTTAGAAAATCATTGTCTGCATTCAATCAAGTGTATCATCTCATCTATTTAATCCATGACTGAATTGTTTCTTTTAACCATCACTCTGTGTGGTTCCTGACAGCCACATCTTTCATCATTGCTCCCGCCTTTTTTTCCTTCCTTTTCCATTTTCTTCCTTTTTTCTTTTTTTTGAGTATATGCTTCGAGATCCTGTGAAATCCTGTGCTGTTTAAGATTTGAGTTTGTGTATTTGACAAACCAAGTAATTATTCAGAAGTAGTTGGAATTCCTATTTCTGCACACTGAATTTTTCTTCCGATATATCTGAACTTAGATGAGTGGAAGTCTTGCAAATGTTTTTTTTAAATGTAAACAATCGCTCGTGGCTGAGACGTGGACTGATCTTTCAACTCAGCTATTATTAATCGACTGACTTGCCACAGAATGTGGAACCTTGCAGAAGCTTCTGTTTAACAAGTTTATTTCATATTCCTAGCACTGTAGTGCACGTATTTGCTTGAATATGTTATCTCATCCATATTTAAATGTAATACAATAGCTAGTAGTTCCTGAAAGAAATGATACTAAGTAGTAAAATATGGTCCATTGGTTCTGTTCCAAATATGTAAGTATATATATTTATGTAGCAATTTTAATAATAATATAAATTATATTAAATATGTAGCCACAGAGCTATGCCCTTCTGAACAGACAAATTTTCTTCAGAGGACACTGATAGTTCATTTTTCCTAATGAAGCTTTCTCCTTGCCTCCTTCCAGTTCCCTTTTCCAAGAGCTAAAGCCTTTGTTGGCCTTTTTTTTGAAAGAGAGAGCAATTTTACTGAGATTACAATTCTGAATCTTTTCAATCTGGCCTGAGAGAAAAGTAAGTGAAGATTTAGTCAATATGGCAAAATGAAGTGAATATAGTTATTTTTCTAGAATCATATAGTTTTAAGGTGGAAAAGGACTTGGTGATCATTAGATCTTCGTATTTGCACATAATAAAGATGAGACAAACAGAGCCCAAGTAACTTGTCTAAGATAGTTCAGCAGAAGTATTGAGGCCTGACTAAACGATTCCGTCACCAATCGTTTAATTTGTCCTGTATACTATCCAAACAGAAGGAGCTGGCCTGTTGTCATCTCCCTCCACTACATACAGCTTGCAGAGAAGCCATGCGAGTTGTGTGTAAACAGTAAGATTCAGAAACCAGTTCTGGGAGCATGAAATTGGCAATATACATGAAAACAAGTTGTTAGCAATTATTCAGAGGTGTTAGGCAGCACAGACTAGAAGTCAAATTACGTTGGCTTTGTTTCGAGCCAAAGAACTTCTGAGGACCTTAATTAGTGGCAGTTTTGCTCTAGCAGTAGAGATATTCCAAACTTTTGGCAATTTTTCTTTTTCTTTGAGGTATGTATGTAAATTGGCGTGTTAAATGCGATAGCTGTGTTTAAAACCTACAGTGATTTTTTTTCTCAATTTTTAAAGCAATGTAACTAATGTTTTCCTACTGCTAAAGTCATTTCTCTTGCCTCATAAATTGGAATTTAATCTTTCTAAAACATTACTTTCATTATATGATTATTCTTTGAAAAGTCAGAAGCTCCCGCTGCACACAATAGAACCAAAATTTCCCCAGGCCACACCAGGCTCTGGAAGAAAATGATATCACATTACCATGGATAACTGGAATCCCGTGTCTCTTGGCCTCACTCCTTACACAGGACCCGAGCCCCTTGCAAACAACGCACCCCACCCAAGTCTTTCCATGGGTCCCCTCAGGGTGTTTTGCTCTCACTCAAGGCAAGTTCACTCCCACAGGGCACAGTTGCTACCCTGCTACCTTTATAGTTGCCCTAGTCTGTTACTTTTGCCCCCCAGGCCCACAGGCAGGGCAAACTCGCAGTTCCTTTGGGCACCTCAAGAAGCCAGATGCTGTGACTGCAAACCACAATACCCTTCTCAAATTAGACCTGCTCTGTCATCTCTGCCCTGTCACTTTATTCTCCTGCTGGGGGTCTCTGCTGCTCTGAAGGACAGGGAACTCCCCACAGTGCAGGCAGATACCAGTGATGCTCAGATGCCACCGTTACTCTGTTGGGTACCAGCCTTTGCTGGGCACCACCACCAATGTCCTATAGCTGCCAGCAACCCAGGTCTCCAGTAAAGAGTGGCACATGCTACAGCCCTGAAAGAGCTATTAGTATTACTGTCTCTTCCCCAGTAGGCTACAAGGCTTTCTTTCTGTTTTCATTTATTTTTATTTTTTAGGATAGCAACGGTTGTAAGAGAGGAAAAAAGTTGTGTTTCGTATCAGTGAAACTGCTGTTTCCCATAACAGTGGCCAATGACTTCAGTGTGATCTGCTCCAGGCATGGTGTCCCATGGGAGTCACCATGCTGCCTGTGACAGCTGAGCCCCTCCCACTGGTCAGGCAAGTTGAGTTTTCAGAGATGCTCTTAGGTTTCCATGCCAACATTGAAAACCCGGGTCTGAATCTCACCTTGATCCTCAGTGCAGAGTGAAGTCCACGCATTTGCTTAGTGTCCACAATTTTGCTCAATTCCACTTGTTCAAACTAGTGACCTAATCCCTTTTCGCCTCTGAGATAATCCTAGCTGCCAAGCAAACAGCGAGTCATCCCCCACATCAGTCTCTGTTTTGGTCTGCGTCGAACTTAGCCAACCAGTACAGCACTTCTCCGTAGGCTCAAAAATAAATCCACTCACACCAGGGTCCGAAGAGAAGTTTCTTAGAAAATTTCAGATGGTGCAGGCAGGGTCGACTGCAAAGCCCCCGAAAATATCCGACCCCCTCCCTCCTTCCCCTCTCCCCTGGGGCTTCTCTTTCTCATGCTCCTCCCTTTGGCATAGGCCTCCCAGACTTCTGACTCTACATAAAAATTTGTCTTCTGGCCTTTCATAGCTCATTCCTTTCTTATATGGAGCAGTTTTGCTCCCTCTTATTTTTTACCTTCAATAGCATGTACAGTAGTCCCCCCTTATCTGTGATGGTTACGTTCCAAGACCCCTAGTGGACGCCTGAAACTGTGGATAGTGCCGAACCCTGTATACACTATGTTTTCCCTATAGATACAGACCTATGATAACTTCTAATTTATAAACTAGGCACAGTAGGAGATTAACAACAATAACTAATAATAAAATAGAACAATTCTAACAATATACTATAATAAAAGTGACCGTAGAGCTTAGCAACATTGGCATATGATTTTTTCTTTCCTTAGTAAGTTGAGAACTTTCCCCTTTTCACCCAAAGGAAGCACTTCATGGCTTCTCTCTGGCATATCCGAATTGCCAGCATCACTACTCTTGCACTTTGGGGCCATTATTAAGTAAAATAAGATTTACTTGAACACAAGCACTGCGATACCACAACAGTCCATCTGATAACCCAGATGGCTACTAAGTGGCTACCGGGCGGGTGGTGTACACAGCGTGGATCCCCCTGACAAAGCGATGAGTCATGTCCTGGGCTGGATGGAGCTGGACAGCAGGAGATTTCAGTACACTACGCCGGACAGTGTGTAATTTAAAACTTATGAATTGTTTATTTCTGGAATTTTCCATTTAATATTTTCAGACCAAGGTTGACTGTGGGTGACCAAAATGAGGAAAGGGAAATCGCAGATAAGGGGGGACTGCTGTATTTCTATTCACCATGCGCTCAGTGTGAGCAAACACTAACTTTAACCTCCTTAGAGGGTAGTGTCCTATCTCACTTTGTCCTCAGAAAAGTGTTTGCCGTCTTCTACACTACCCTTGGGTAAATGTAGAGATATAAAATGAAATTTTTTGGAGGCACTTAACCTTATTAGTCTCTTGGATCCTAACGGGTGTAATCAAGCTGCAATAAGGCCCCTTTTGGGGTCCTGCTGTGTTAGTTTGCATGGGCTACCATAACGAAACACCACAGACTAGGTGGCTCAACCAACAGAAATTTATTTTCCCATAATTCTGGAGGCTAGAAGTCCAAGATCAGGGTGTCAACAAGATTGGTTTCTTCTGAGGCCTCTCCCCTTGCTTTGTAGATGGCCGTCTTTTCCACATGTCCTCACATGCTCTTCCCTCCATGTGTGTCTTTCTCCTATTCTCCTCTTCTTATAAGGACATCAGTCACATAGGATGAGAGCCCACCCTAATGACTTCATTTTAACTTAATTACGTCTTTAAACACCTATCCCCAAATGTAGTCACACTCTGCGGTACTTGGAGTGAGGACTTCAGTGTATGAATTTGGGGGAGAGGACACAATTCAGCCCATAACACCTGCTTTCCTGCCTGACCTGGCTATTTAGATATTTTTGCACGCTCCCCTCAGGGCATCCTTCCTCCTTACTACACCCCAGCCAGGCAAGGAGCTTTCAAGCATGAGCC
This sequence comes from Equus quagga, assembly GCF_021613505.1. Lineage (NCBI taxonomy): Eukaryota > Metazoa > Chordata > Mammalia > Perissodactyla > Equidae > Equus > Equus quagga. The sequence continues at coordinate 179,787,818 of NC_060267.1, read as the reverse complement.
GAAATGACTGGTGATTCTCTGGGGGCACTGGGGAAGGCATGGCCATCATTGGAGTTAACTTTTTCCTGGGCCATGCCCCATCTCTCTGACTCAAATTCACTGGGGAAAGATTTTCATCAGGAGGACAGCCTGCCTCCTTCATGTCACCACTTTGACAAGTTTTTCTCCTGCAAGGAGAGGGATTAAGAAACCTACCCCAGTCTTTGCCACTTTCCCATTTCCCGGTCCAGATTAGAGTAGCTGGTCCTGTTGGTTCCTCAGCTCATTTTCCGGCAAGGAAGGCCAGAGGAGGAGTATCCTCACATGCAAATATTCTTAAGATATCCATTTTTGCCATAATTAAAACCAAAAAGTAGATGTTTCTAAGATACAGGCATTTGAGGAATCCTTTATTTGTCCTGTTATATCTTCTTTTCCAAGCATTCATTATACCTCTTTAGAACTTTTGCTCATTCCCTCATTTATAATCCTGTACCCATTCTGCATTCTAATGTCATACCTACCAATCCTTTAAAGCTCAGGTGTTCTATTTGAAGTGTTCTCTGTAACTCTAGTCTCCCTCTTGCACTTCCAATGATAGCTATTAACGATACATTTCAATCACATTACATGAAATTACAATAGCGCCCTTTTACTTTTTTTTTTAAAGACTTTATTTTTCCTTCTTCTCCCCAAAGCTCCCCAGTACATAGTTGTATATTTTAGTTATGGGTCCTTCTAGTTGTGGCATGTGGGACACCGCCTCAGCATGGCCTGATGAGCAGTGCTGGGTCTGCGCCCAAGATCCTAACCAGTGAAACTCTGGCTGCCGAAGCAGAGCGCCTGAGCTTAACCACTCGGCCACGGGGCCAGCCTCTAGCACCCCTTTACGTTTGAACTTTAATTGTTTATATCCTGTAAAGACCTCTTCTAATGTTTTTCAGTACTGATCTAGTTTTGGTTTAAAGCATTAAACCATAGGAATTATTCTTTTGACAAAGTTAAATTTTATTTCATAATTTAGTTGTATTTTTATTTTTTAAACAATTTCCTTAAAGTCAGAGGAAGAACCTCTTTGAAATCCCTGTAGCATCACCTTATTCAATATTTACTGTCATTAGTAATTTGTTGACTAGTAACATTTGGGAAATCTATTCTGAAAAGAAAAAGAGGACATATTCAGGCCAACTATCTAATACTTAATGACAATCCATTAGTATTTATTGGATAATTACTATGTCCCAGGCATCATACCGGGTGCTGGGATATAAAGATTATTAGTCGTGAAGACTCTGTCTAGCAAGTAAGAGATCAAGACCAATCGTGACTTGTCCAGAGTAGAGAATGAAAGTCATATGTGGAAAAGAAATGAAGAAAACAGGATTTTAGAACCTGTTATAGTAAAACAGTATAAAAGAAGGTGATAGTGGAAAGATGAAGGGAAACTTTGTAACACAAATTCTCTTATGATTTTCTCAGGATGAGTCTAGATCCTAGGAGGGTAGTAGAACTGCCTCTCAGGAAGGACAGAATAACATCCTGTCTCCAGAAGCACCCTTTCCACAGAACTCTACAGGCTTTAGCCACAGACTCTAATGACTTCATCCCACTTCATGCCTTGCTCCACATCCGAATTATTGCCAGCATGCACATGGCAGGTGATTTCACGCTCAGTAGAGGGACGACCGTCCTCCTCGGAACTTTGTGGTAGAGCTTTTAGTTAGTAGAGTTTGTGATATTTTGCCATATCTCTTGACAATGTGGCAATCACTAACCTTTAGGAAGGATGCTCTAGGATACGAGACCCGCTTTCTGGCATGTCTTTCTCCGAGGGCATCCAGATCTTTTATAAACATGAATAGAAAATTTAAATATTAATTTTACAATCCTGGGAAATAAATAATAAATGAAATCAGATAAAATCTTTTCCTAACTCCTCGCCAGAACTTAGAGAATCATAACACAAAGTCAACAATATAAGCAAACACATTGAAATGTTCTAGGGTGGCTAGATGATGAGGAGACAAGAAAAGAAGAAGTAAATGGGGAAGAGAACAATAGGAAGCATGTGTTACAAAGAATAAAGATATCCTTTGGCTGTTGGGACTCTTGAAAGCCTTAAAACACCCCCATAGTCTACAACTGCATACACAGAGTTAAAATCCAAAAGTAGTTCTTGACATGTTTTTATAGATTTCGTAAAATCACATTCAACAAACAACTAGGAAGCTGATGACAACTTTAAGACATAGTGTTGAGTATCTGCCAGAGGAGGGGTCCTAACATTGTTCACCATGGGCCAGTCTACTCTAAGTAAAGTTAGTGAGTTGTATGTGCACATCATTATCCAGATTTGGATAATCTGCAGTTCAGATCTTGCTTCATTTGGATAAGGACCTACCAAGGCAAATTATCTGTTGGTTCTCATTCCCCGAAGGAAAGGATCGTGAACAAAATAGTTTCAAACATGCGAGTAATTTAATTATCACTAAAGATGAGAGCTGCGTTGCCACTGTTGGTGATGTAGTTTTATCTCCTTTCAGTTGTCTGGATGTGTCATCAACTTGGACGCCATTTTACAGAATATCTTGTCCTCATTATATGCAAGGTTGAAATAATAAGAGGTCATATTCCCTGAGTGTTATTACGTCAGATATCAGATCCTATCTTTTTTATAGGTACTTTAAAAAAATTAATTTGTAAAGTAGATTGTCTAATTTTACAGTGGGAAAAAAATGGATGCTTAAGGAGGTTATGTAAATTGGCCAAGGTAACACAGACCAAGGTAATATATTTGGGGCTGGTAGTATATCCAAAGTTCTACGCTTACCAACCATATCTTCCCTGATATGCATTCTATAGCCACTGCCGAATTATTTCTGGTGATAAGAAGCTGTTGATGCATAAGATACCAGAAGTGGGAGCAATGATGAATTTTAGATTTTTCCTTCTCATATTAATCATATATCTTTTTTCTTTCTTATTTTTACCCATGTCTCTTACTACACCTATGGAGTTACACAGACTAATCTTTCACAAAATGAACTTTACATATATAAAAAGATGACACCAATTTTATAAAACCATGTTTTGATTTTTTCTGCAATAATCATCCTTAATTTTTAAAAATTTGTCCTTCTGTGGCAAAATTCCAGGCCTAACAAAATCATGTTTTACACTATTTTTAACATGTTCCAGTCCATAAAAATCTTTCATAAGTGTGCTGTCCAGATATGAGCACAGCCTTTCGGATGGGGTCTGGACCAGGGCAGAACTAGGAGAAACTAATGCTTACCTCCATATGGATTCGCCATGTTAATTAATGAAGCCAAGGACTGCAATAGGTTTTTTGATAGACATATGACAAATTGATGTCATATGATGATTCTTTAGAGTATGTTGTTACCAAATCATCGCATCTTTTATATATTTACACTTGTTAGTTTTCTTCCACCGGTAATATTTTGAATCTTAAGAAAGTGAATTCCTACTTTTAGCTCCAGATTTACCATGCTTTTTCAGTCTGTTAAGAGCTCTTAATCCATGATTCCGCCACCCGACACATTAGTGATTACGTTGGACTTTGGGCCATCCATATATCCACACAAGTCTTCTATATCCTCAGCCAAATTTTTGATTAAAATATTGACTGAGACAGGGTTAGCATCAATAAAGAAGATAAAACAACAATTATTCTTATTCTAGGGAATATTTATGGAGTGCTTTTTATGATCCAAGCACTATGCTAAAGTAGGGTGCATGCGTTATTTCATTTGGTCCTCAAAACATCCATATGAAGTAGGTTCTATTATTTTTTCCTTTTTTTATTGAGGTGAAATCCACATAAGATAAAATTAACCATTTTAATATGTGCAATTCAGTGGCATTTAATGCATTCACAAAGTTATACAACTAGCACTTTTCTCAAGTTTTAAAACTTTTTCATCACCTTGGAAGAACACCCCGTAGCCTGAAAGCAATCATTTCCTAAATCTCCTCCTTCTATCCCCTGGCAACTATTAACGTGTTTTCTGTCTCTATGAATTTGCCTATTCTGTATAAAAGGAGTCATATAACATTTGTACTTTCGTGTCTGGCTTCTTTCACTTAACCCAATGTTTTTGAGGTTCATCCAAGTTGTAGCATGTAACAATACTTCATCCCCTTTCTATAGCTAGATCACGTGTATATTTATTTATGCATTCATCTATTGATGGACATTTGGGTTGATGGACATGTTTATCTATTATGAATAATGCTGCTATAAACATTTCTGTACAAGTTTCCTTGTGGACATATGTTTTCATTTCTTTGAGATGTATACCTAGGGGTAGAATTGTTGGGTCATATGGTAATTTATGCTTAACTTTTTGAGCAACTGGTGAACTGTTTTCCACAGTAATAAATGAAGATCCCAATTTCTCTGCCTCCTTGCCACTACTTATTTTTTGGTTTTCTGATTATAGCTATCCTAGTGAGTATGAAATGGTTTCTCATTGTGATTTTGATTTGCATTTTATTAATGACCAATGAAGTTGAACACCTTTTCATGTGCTTTTTGTCACAATGTTGTAGAAATGTCTAGTCGGGTCCATTGCCCATTTTTAATTGAGTTGTTTGTCTTTTGTTGTTGCATTGTTAAGTGTTTTTTATGCATTCTAGATATTAAACCTTTCCATAAGTTGTCTTATTATTTTCTTGATAATGTTTGATGCTCAAATATTTTTAATTTTTGTGTGTGTGTGTGAGGAAGATTGAGTCTGAGCTAACATCTGTGCCATCTTCCTCTATTCTTTTGTATGTGGGACATCACCTCAGTGTAGCTTGATGAGCTGTGGGTAGGTCTGTGCCTAGGATCTGCACCCACAAACCACAGGCCACTGAAGCAGAGCGTGCGAACTTAACTACTACGCCGCTGGGCCGGCCCCAAAAGTTTTTAATTTTTATGAAGTCTAATTTATCTATTTTTTTCTTTTGTTGCTTGTACTTTTGATGTCAAATCTAAGAATCTATTGTCAAATCTCAGGTCATGGAGATGTTTTATTCTAATTTATAGTTTTAGCTCTTATATTTAGGTAGTTGATGGATTTTGAGTTAATTTTTATATGTGGATTGAAGAAGAGGTCCAGCGTCATTCTTTAGCACATGGTTATCCATTTATTCTAGCACCATTTGTTGAAGAGATTACACTTTCCAAATAGAATGGTCTCTTCTGTTTAGACAAAGAATTGACGTCTTTGTCTAAATCAATGGAGCATAGATACTGGGTTTATCTCTGGACTCTATTCTGTTCCATTAGTCTATATGTCTATCTTTATTCCAGTATCACATTCTTTTGATTACTGTAGCCTTATAGTAAGTTTTCAAATAAAAAATGTGAGTTCTCCAAGTTTGTTTTTTTTTTTAAATATTGTGTTTAGCGATTTAGGGTCTGTCGCAATTCAATATGATTTGGATTATAGGTCTTTCCATTTCTGCAGAAAAGAGATTGCAGTGAATCAGTAGATTATTTAGGGGAGAATTGCCATTTTAGCAATCTCAATCCACGAACATTTGATGGTTTTCTATTTAATTAGGTCTTCCCTAATTTCTTTCAATTTTTTTTTGTAGTTTTCAGTGCACAAATCTCACTTCTTGGTTAAATTTATTCCTGGGTATTTTATTTTTTTAGTTCTTTTATAAATTGAATTATTTTGTTTCTTTCTTTCTTTTGAGGAAGATTAGCCCTGAGCTAATATCTGTGCCCATCCTCCTCTACTTTATATGTAGGACACCTGCCACAGCATGGCTTGATGAGCAGTGCATAGGTCCGTGCTCAGGATCCACAGCAGTGAACCCTGGTCCACCAAAGTAGAGTGCACAAATTTTACTGCTACACCACCAGGCCAGCCCCTGAATTGTTTTCTTAATTTCCTTTTTGAATTATTCATTGCTGGTATATAGAAACATGCCTGATTTTTGTATGCTGATCTTGTACCCTGCAACTTTGATTGGTTCTAGTTGTATTTTTGTGATTCTTTAAGATTTTCTCCGTACAGAATCATGCTGTCTGCAAATAGAGGTCGTTTTACTTCTTCCTTTCCGGTTTGGATACCTTTAGTTCTTCTTCTTGCCTAAGCACCCAGAGTAGGTCTTCTGTTACAATGTTGAATGGCAGTGGTGAAAGTGGACACCCTTTTCTTCTTTCAGATCTTGGTGGTAAAGCTTTCAGCCTTCACCACTGAATATGTTATTAGCTGTGGATTTTCATCAATGTCCTATGTTAGGAAATTCCCTTCTATACTCACTTTGCTGAGCATTTTTATCATAAAAGGGTATTGAAATTTTTCAGATGTTTGCTGTATCAATTGAGATGACCACGTGGCATTTTCTTCCTCTTTGTTCTGAGTATATGGTGTATTACATTAATTTGTTTTCTTATGTTCAACCATTCTTATATTCCTGGGGTAAGTCCCAGTTGGTCATGATTTACAACCTTTTTAATATGCTGTTGGATTTGGTTTGCAGGTATTCTGTTGAGAATTTTTGCCTCAATATTCAGAAGGGAGATTGCTCTATAGTTTTTTTTTTCTTGTGATATCTTTGTCTTTGGTGTCAAGGTAATGCTGGCCGCATAGAATATGCTAGGAAGTATTCCTTCCACCTCTTCTTGTTTTGGAAGAGTTTGAGGAGGTTTGGTGTTCATTCTTCTTTAAATGTCTGGTAGAATTCAGCAATGAAGTTGTCTGGTCTTGAACTTTTTGTGGGGAGGTTTTTAATTACTGCATTCATCTCTTGTTTTATGTCTGTTAAGATTTTCTATTTCTTCTTGAGTCAGTTTGGTAATTTGTGTGTTTCTAGAAATTTGTTTTTTTATCTAGATTATTAAATTTGTTGGTGTACAATTGTTCACTATTTTCTTAATTCCATTTTTAGTTTCTGTAAGATTGGTAATAAAGTTCCCACTTGCATTTCTGATTTTGGTTATTTGCATCTTCTCTCCTTTTTTCTTAGCCTAGCTAAAGGTTTGCCAATTTTGTTGACCTTTTCGAAGAACCAACTTTTGGTTTTGTTGATTTTTCCTGTTAATCATCTTTGTGATGCTAACGGTGACATTATTTTTCCCAGAAAAATAAGCAAAACTCAGGAGGAGCTTTTGAATAGCTGTTGTATAAATTAATTTAACATTTGGAGCATATCAATTTTGCAGCTGTAGAGACTGAGTCGATTACTTCGATAACTGGTCTAACATCTATGTTAGTGTTTCTAAGTGGTGACTTTCTTTTTCCATTGAAGCACGCCTCAGTTTCTCTACAACTAGGTCAGCAGATTAGAAGATAGTAAAAAAATGTTCGTGGAACCAAAATGTTATAATTAAATGTGCATTGTTATTAGGAAAGGCCCTACAGTCTGATGGTGTCAGGGAGATGTTATAAAACCTGTTGATTTTCCCAGCTCTCTTTAGTATTTCAGCCAAAATGATATTGTACTCTTGGATTCCACTCCTTTGCCAGAGGTAGATAAAACTATTCTAAATAAGTACAAAGCTTATAAAACACAAGGGGAAGAAACCACCCTCAAATACTTGAAACAGAACATAAGCAAGAAGCCAAGCCAACTGGTAAAGTAAAATGGAAATTTTACTGATGCAAACTTCTTGGTTTCCATCCAATTGTAGTTTTACTTTGCTGCCTTAGGTCTGTGGTTGTTGAATGCCCTCCAGTTGTCAGTCTGAAATGGAGATGGGCAATCCAGTAAACTCGCTCTCAAATCGCCCTAAACACAAATCAGATTAGAATCAAGCCTTTTTGGAAATTCAGAGAAAAAGTGAAGAATGGTGTTAAAATATGTAGCTTTCATTTCCATCGAATTCCATTTTCCTGATTCCCATTGGGGTAAGTGTGTTGAAATTCTGAAAGAAAGTGTTCATGTGACACGTTATCTACAGAACTTAGCAAACCAAATGCAACTTTGTAAGATGCCAAAATCATAAGTGCTCTGAAAAGATTCCAGCCCCTACCTTTTATGGAAAACGCAACAACTACTTGTTGTTCTTTACAATATCACAAACTTTTGGAAGTTAAACATTTCTAGCTTAAGTTTACTGTAGTGTTATAAGCATATTCTTTCAAAAGAAATGCCAGAAAAACAGAGATATCTATGTTCTTTTTTTTCCAGTGTGATTTCCGTGCAATTTTTTGCCTCCCCCAATCCATTATTATATCCAGTAAAACAAGACAAAACAAAACAAAACAAAAATAGATCATACATCTGAAATATAAAGACTTTAAAAACATTCCAGGAAAGAGGCCAGCCTGGTGGTTCAGCAGTTAAGTTCACATGTTCTGCTTCAGCAGCCTGGGGTTCACTGGTTTGGATCCTGGGTATGGACCTACACACCAATAGTCAAGCCACGCTGTGGCAGGCATCCCACATATAAAGTAGAGGAAGATGGGCATGGATGTTAGCTCAGGGCCAGTCTTCCTCAGCAAAAAGAGAAGCATAGGCGGTAGATGTTAGCTCAGGGCTAATCTTCCTCAAAAAAAAGAAAAAGATTCCAGGAAAGAAGTCTTAGAGTTGGAAGAAACCCTACTAAGTCAAATGTATTCATTTACCGATGAGAAAACTGAAATCTCAAAAGGCCAAGACGTGGTCTGTGTCAGCTAACTTGTCAGTGGCACAGTCAGGGTAAGAAGTTGGTTTCCAGTCTTGTGGAAGTGGGGAATTTCTGCTTCTTAATTGATATCACCAATTTTCATTTCATGCCTTATACAATCTAGAGCATTTCTAATTAATAATTTATTCTGTTCTCTTTTTGACTACATATTATTTTAACGGTAATGTGAGTAAATTCCAGTAATAAAGCTGATTTCAACATTCAGGTAAATTCATTTAAATAACAATGGTATTTAAATCTGCAATTTTAACTTAAGGCTAGTTAATTTTTTTAAATTTATCTTACTATTTCCCTTAAAATGTGTTTATTTATTGATGTTTAGTGTGATTTGACAATGATATGATTCATTATTTATCATTTATGTTCTGCTTCCAAATAGGATATAAGAAAACTGGTGACATTAAAGAAGATATAGAATGGTAACCCAAGAAAATATGAGAAAGAACAGAAAAGCCAAGCAGTGAAACAGAATAGAGAAATAATTATGCCAGAAAAAAATAATCTATTGGAGGCTCTTCCAAAAAATTTCTATTTGAGCTTCCTGAGAACCAAGGGAAAAGAGGAACAATGTGGTTTATAGAGCTCTTATTGGACAAAAAGAGATGGTTTATGTTTTTTTGTCTTAAGAAACTCAGCCTGAAAACACACGATTATCACTGTTTTAATGATTTTACTTTTTCCTTTTATCTGTTTTCTTAGTATGAGCCTCCCAAGAAGAATTAATCATGTGAATCTTAAATAAAAGATAATAAATAGCATAAGGCATAGGATCCATTTTTTTAGTCATTTTATTATTTGTCTTTATTTTAAGATTTAATGTAGATATTTTGTTCATGACTATTTCCTGCATAGATCCTGGGAGAAAGTAGTGGCATTATTTTAAAATCAGATTATTGTACATAATCCCATAAAGGCATTTTTGTGTGGAGCCGTGATAACAGGATGAGGTTCTGCAGCTTTCTGGTGCCGTACTGTAATGATTAGAATGTAGAGAGCGAAGAATAATTATATTTCATAAAATTGCATCCAACAGCATAAGTGTAAAACTACACTTCAAAGTTCTTCTGTGAACAAAAGACATTTTTCTGTCTAAACGCATTATAAAAACTTCTGTTTGATTTTCAAAAGGACAAAGAAACTTTTTCATTAAGAGCTGAATATTTGCAACTTTCTGTGCCTTAACGCATTCAGGTCAATTATTATAAAGTGAGGAAAATAATTTTTTATAATCTTTGTGCAACTGTGCAACTCAAAAGTGTTCACACATTTTTTTCCAATGTTCAAAAGCAATTATCACAGAGAAACAAAGCAAGGGATTGTAAAGATATTATTTTAAATTGTTAAACCAAAAGGAGCTTATGCCTTCAGGGTCTGCACCCTCCACCAGCGGCCACAATGAGAATAGACCTCTTCCATGCTCCTGAAACGTCAGGTCTGTCCCTCACATGTGCTTTTTGGAACTGGCTCATTTTGGGGACAGAGCTAGAAGTCTTCACTCTCACAAATTCTGCTAAACATTCTCTATTCTCTCTCCTTCCGTTTATTACCTAACTCCTGGAACACAGGCTCTTTACCACCCTCAGCTCTACCCACGCTGCTCTCCTCCGGGTCCCCAGAGCCTTCTAACACAGGGTCTTCCTTGCCTGAGTCAAAACCAGTCTCCCTCAGCTTTCTTGACACTCACCTGCTGACTCCCCTTCTCTATCTCTATTCATGGTTTTCTTCCCTTACTCTGCCGCCTTCCTCTTGTGGAAGCTCACGTTTCTGTTTTGATACCTGTAATTTCAGCTTAGCAGTCTTATTGAGTCAATCACTTTTATAGCTTTTATTGTTTTTCCTGATTACTTCTAAATGTAGAACTCCGTTCACAACCCACCGCCTTTGTCTCTGTGCCCAATCTCAGTAGCCTACACGACTAGTCCATGTCAGGGGTACTCAAAGGCAATACACCCAGCAGACACATTATCTCTCTCCCTGCAAGGCAAACACTCCTTTCAAATAACTTCATTTGTCAGAAGTGCTAATATTATCAATCTCTTAAACTGGAAAGCCCAGATCATGTTTTTCCTTCATACTTTATATAAACTAATTTTAATATCGCCATCTGTTCCTTCCAAATGTATCAGAAATCAGGAAATCCCACAAACTGATTTAAACCAAATCACCACGTTGAGCACAGAACTTAATTCTCAAGAGTAATAAGTACTGGTTTACTCAATTCCGACTGACCTACCCGGTTGCTCACCCAGCCTTTTATTTCCTTTCACGGGGTTCCACTAACATTCCAAATAGAGGTTATTCAGGACTTCTTTCCACACAACCTCATAATCTTCATTCTACCCTATTTTTCAGTGAATGATCTCAGATACTATTATGTGGAGATGATGAAAACATGGGACCTAATTCTCTTAGTCACTCCATCAGAATTTATTGCTCAAAGGTTAGACTTGGAATCAGACTAAATTAAATTCAAATGCTATCATTTATAGAAAGCTTAAGCTTTTTATGCCCAAGGAGAGTTCATTTTCAGTGGTGTTTCTCTTACCTGGAATATCGTGTATCCTTCCATATCTGTTGGAAGGTTTGTGGCAACGAGTAATAGATAACCCAGCTGTGGCACTTTGAACAAATACGGAGTGGGGAGGGGGGTTGTTACACAAAAGGAAGCCTGAAGCCTTGGAGGAGCAGATGCTGGTGCTGGTTGAGCAGCCCTATGAGGTGATCCCGATGCTCTGGACGTTCTCTAGGCAGCCATTAGCACATCTGCATTCCAACAGGAAGAGGCGAAAAAGGAAAAAAGTATGAGGAGGACAACAGCTGACTTTCTCTTAAACGTCTCCATTAGAGCTCTCATATGAAGTTCCTCCAGTGAAAGCTGCCTGGGCAAGGGGATTATGTTAACCGATAACATCCATATGCTGCCCTCTGTTTATCTAAATTATAAAGATTTTTTCAAATCCAAAATTTACCTAGAATCTCACCCCCTTCATGAAAATTTCTCCAACTGCTGCTGACCACACACGTCCCTAATTCCGGCAGATTTCCAGTTGACTTATAGCGGTCCCACTCAGTAAACCACTGATATCTTCATGTCCTGATAATTTTCATTTAATGCGCTGTTTTCTTAAAATTTAAATGTGCACTGGGGGCAGAAGCTTTGTGGTGGTCTCTTTTCTGTCCACAGGGCACAGAGCACTGTGCCAGGCCCACTGTGGTACTCCATGTGATTTGAAGATTTACATTCAGGCAAGCTCAAATCTGAAATCGGAAACCACTCATTTTAATTGTGCAATCCTGGCAAGAGAATTTACCTCTTAAGTTTTCTTTCTTTCTCTTTAGATGTGAAAAAAGCAAAGAATTCACAGGGAAAATATGAGAAATCAATATACTAAAATGTATCAAACATGGTACGTATTTAATAAGTATTATTTTCCTTTAAATGTCTGATTATGGTTGATAGAAAGTATACACACATACATTCTACTTAATATGATATGCAGAACTTACATTTTTAAAAGCCAAAGACTCAACACTTTCGATATTAATCCCTTTAGAATTCCTTCTGTGAAATAACAAACAAACAAACTCTGTTTTCCCTAAGTTAAAATGTATTGCAATTTCATTTAGCACTTAGTTCAAGGCTATTAAATATATATTCACGATTGTTTTCATTTGAGATAGAGATTTAGGTAATCATATCACGGCAACCTTTAAAGATAATATCTTTTCAATAGTTATAGTCTTGCTTTGCTACAGTCAGAGCTCAAGAGGTCTTACCTGACAGAAATCACCCCGTTTTACTCATAGAGCAGCCTCACTGGGGGGACACTGTGATGTGCGAGGTCCTGAAGTCGCTTCCCCAAGCTGCATCTTAGTGTTGTCTCTATTTTACAGCCCTATGTGTTGTTGTTAGTTTGGTTTTTCCATTAATATTTATATCTTGGAAAGTCACTGGAAGATGGTGAGGATAATCCAAACATATCTAAGTAGTAGTGGAGAAAAAATTAGCAAAGGGCTTTGACAGGTCTTTTTTTAAAGAAAAACTAGAAGTTCCTACATTTTAGAATGTCAATAATTTACACTTAAACTACATCCTTAAAAAATAAAGAAAAATGAAAATGAGTTTTAAAAAGTTATATTTTAGGGGTCGGCCCTGTGGCCTAGTGGTTAAGTTCAGGGCGCTCCACTTCAGCGGCCCTGGGCTCAGCTGTGGCCATGACCCATTAGCAAAATAAATGAAGATTGGCATGGATTTTAGTTCTGGGCAAATCTTCCTTAGCAAAGGAAAAAAAATTATGTTATAGAGTTATTAAACTATACGTGAAGGTAGATAAAATATTGCAGCCCTTCCTGATTTCATTAGCCAGCATCAAAAACTCGACAGAGAATCTGAATTCGCAGATACTTTGTTAGTTATCTATTGTTGCAAAACAACCACCACCACCACCTTAAAACAATAAAAATGTATCATCATAGTCTCTGCAGGTCAGAAATTGAGGAGCAGGTTAGCTGGTGGTCCTGAGAGTCACTCATAAAGTTGTTGCGGAGAAGATGTTGACTTGGACTGCGGGCATCTGCAGGATAACCAGGGCCGCAGGATCCACCTCCAAGGTGATGCTGTCACACGGCTATCGGCAGGAGGCCTCAGCTCCTCCAGGGTTCTTGGCAGGAAGGCCCATTTACACACCACATAAGGCTGCTGGAATGTCCTCGCGACATGGCCACTGTTTCCCCACAGAGCAAGAGATACAAGAGAGACGACAAAGAGGAAGTCACAATCCCTCTTATAGCTTCATGTTGGAAATTGCACACTGTCACTTCTGCATATTCACTTTGTTAGAAGTCAGTCACTACATTCAGCCCACACGCAAGGAGAGAGGAATCAAGCTCCACATCTTGAAGGGAGGAGTGTTGAAGAATTTTTGAACATATTTTAAAATGACCACATTATGTCCACCCACTTTCTAATTATCACTCCAATTATTTTGAAGGAATTCCAGATGGTACATCGTTTCATCAATAAATACTTTTTAAAAAAAAACCCTGAAATCACAATGTCATTCCCACAACTGGAAAAAAATAATTTTTAATATCACCAAATATTCAATGTGTTCAAATTTCTTTGATTGTTTTCATAATTTTTTTTATAGTTGGTTTTGTTTGTTTGAATCAGAATCCAAATAAGGACCACCTGTTGCATTTAACACCTTTTGAAGTGGTGTGAAACCCTCTTTTGATCGTCCAATGTGAAATATACTTACAACTAGACAAAAATATAAGATGAGATTCTTTACAAGTGGTCTCTTGAATGATGTGCATGCACTACTTTGTTTCTACATTGCTCATTCTTCTTTTCATAAGGAACTCTCAAGAAGTAACGAGCAGATTTTCATAGGTTACCTTTGAACCTAGAATTTGTGTTACCGCTTTGGTTATGTTCCTAATACGCCACAGGTGTACACTACAGGAGCGAGTGGAAATGGAGACAGGATATGATGACAGTTAATTGTCCATAAGCTATTTATCCCGAGGAGCACTTATACATCTGTTACATATTTAGGTATTTCCTACTTGTAGTTTTTTTCATTTTTGAGGGGAGAAGCATCTATACCTAAAGCACCATAAAAAGGGAAAATGCTGTCAAGGGGCTTTAAAGTAGCAAGACAAAGAAAGTACGGTTTTTTGTGTCTCGGCGATGAATGGCTCCACTCATTTCAATAGGGATTTTGTTTTATATGTACTGTATTAGGTTTGTGCACTAGACACTTGACTCCCATTTCAGAACGAATTACTTTGTTAAATGCAGGTAGTTAAATAGGATAGGTACTTTAAGAACTGAATTCTTCAATAAGTACTTTTATTTTGTTTTATTAAGTATTTTATAGTGTTATCTTTTGTTCTTTCTTTAATATGTGTGTATATGTATGTGTCATACGTGTGTGTATACATGCCCTTTATATATAAATATCCATGTTATATATGTGTATACATATATACTCAGAAAATATAAAAGTAGCACGTAACATTTTTCTCATGCCCTGTTTTTTATTACATTTCAAAATTAATTATGGCTTCAGATACCTATTTGCAACAGTGAATTTTTTAAAAAATACAATTATAGTTAATCCTGCATAAATGATATTCTAAATGTAAAATGTTCAAAATAAAAAAAATTTGAAAGGGTCGTAGCTAATTATATCAACTGTATATGAGCAATTTAATCATCACTAAAATTAATATTTACATTAATTTATTTAGGAAACATTTTGAAAGATCTTAAACATTCTTTGCAGGTGGATGTTTCTCCGATCAGTGACATATCCACTTTTTCTTGAAAATACTGTATTTCTGATATTGTATTTTCACTATGTGCATTTTACATTAATAAATACCAAATTTATAAATTGCTACATTATTCTCTACTATATGAATTTGCAAGAGTTTACTGTGACAAACTTTCTGCAGCTGATTTTTGCCTGTTACTTGATGAAATGGCAAGAATATAATTACTAATAAATTCAAACTACTGTTGAACTTTATTTCACAAGGCACAGCCATTTACACCAAGAAATGTACACAAACAAGACGCCTATTTGGCATTAAACTTTGAGAGCAGTTGACTTTGTTATCTAGATCCAATTTTTAATGCTTACTGTTAAGTTTTCTTTCTTTCTTTTTTTAATTTCCAAACCACCAGAGGATGATTTCCTTAAGAATGTTCTCCCAGGTATGTTCAGAATATTAATTAGGCCCATCTATTTCTGTCGAGTAATAACAATGTCCACAGGCTGAATGGACGCTGTGACCTGTGAAAGAACTATTCAGACGCTTTAGTCTGCCCTCGCGCATTCTTCAACAAGTGAACATAGACCTTTTTCACAGTCATCTTAAATGTTTCAACTGTGTGTTTCAATGTTTGGTTCTTGCATCTACAGCCATATAGCTTTTCTGCCTCTTTTGGGGAAGACTTCCTTGCTCTACTCATTTAAATGCTTCTGCCTTTATGACTATTTTATTGCCATACCTATGGGGCTTCTTACTGTATTTGCCTGTAACCGAAGGAGATTTTAAAGGAATTAAATTTATTCAGACTAAATCTTCTGGGGCATGCAAAGGCATCTTAAACAATTAGCAATAATTAAAAAGCATCTATTCAGACTGGATAAAAGGTAAATAGATTTCATTTAAATATAGTAGCTTGTTGGTACAGTTTTCCCATTTGCACGTTTTTTTTTAAATCTCCTGTTAGTGAATAACTTTGAAATAACAAAAGAAAGCATTGACTTTTGTCAGTTTGTATAATTTTTTACTCATGAGTGCTATTAACAAATTGCTATACTAAAAAATTTAATTATCTTTAATTTAGATGGTGCAACTAATACTGGATATAATAGCACGAGAAGGATGCTTGAGTAAAATCTAGGTTTGCTTTTTTAATTTTTAATCTCAATGTGGAACTGGCTGAAAGATTTATGGGTATTCAACCTCTAATATTTTCCTGTAAATTTTATTCTGATATTTCTGTGCCTCAGTGTACTATTTGCTTTGTATATTGAAAGAGTAGATGGTTGACTGTGCTCTCAAAGTCCTCCTTTAATTGTTTCAAATTAGGACTTGTCTTATGGATAGTTAGACAAGATAGATTATATTTTTATTCAAAAACATTTACAAGCACCTGCTAGAATATGTGTGAATGTGGCGGTGCATAGTTACCTGTGTGTGTATATATATATGAGTACACACACAGATTTATACAAAAACAAATAAAGTTCTTTTGCTCAAGAAATTTATAGTTTAGTAGATTAAGCAGCCACTTATATGATGTGTTTGAGGGGGCATCAAGGAAGGCATCTAAAATCCAACTCTGTCACTTTATTTTAGTGTTATATTTTCATTCTTTCAGAATTTTGAGTCAAAACATATTTTAAAAAATGTAGTCGGTTAATATATTTAAAAAATGATAACCAGACTGTGACAAATGTGACATGGAATGAAACAAACTGGGACAAAAAGACGTGAAGGACCATAGAAAATACTGAAAAAAATGTGACAGTCCAAAGATACATTTTTTTTTCAAGGACTGTCCAAACTCAGCCTTTCTATGATAGTCAAAAATGTGTCTAATGATTTTTAGTGTAAAAATAGCACCACTAAAATCAGAGCAAGGTGTTACTTAGATTAAATTCAGAGATTTAATCTCACATAAGACAGACAATTTCACTCACGTGTAACTGCCCGCTTGGCCATTTTGCAAATGCATCATAAACAAGAAACTAGAAAGAGAAGAGAGGGAATGCAAAACCACCTCTGGAGAAAAAAAAAACTGAAGATAGATTCACTTTATAGTGATAGTCAGTTGATTACACAATCTTTAGGTATAGAAAAGAGCACATGGCTTGAACGTATTCTCCGTTTTGGAAACAAAGTATGTTTTGCCTCTTGATGAATGGCAAAAAAGATAAACTTCAGTCAGAAAAATATGGGTTTAGAAAATGGTTCTGCTAATACTTTGTCTAAGGGAAATTCACCTCACCTATGTGAGCCTTTACAGGGAGGATAATAATACATTCCTTGAGGACTAGCTGTAGGATTAAGAAACAACCTAAATTTAATAACATAATAACTATCTCGGGGAAGTGAAACACTAAAATTTCCGTGGAATTAATCTCCTGTAATATTACTAGACAGCAAAATTCCTGTCTTCTAAATACAGCAAAATAACACTCTTAGCAAGACATAATAAAGAAACTTAATGAACATAAAATACTTTATAACACAAAAATCAAATATAACTGTTAATGACGTTTGGAAACTGAGAATCCTAAGGCTTCCTCAGCGTGTAAAGTGCCTGCACTTTCCTTCACATCTGCAGGTTGTATTCCTCTCCCGGCTGGCACGGACGATTGTGGTGCACGCTTCCTGCCATCCTGCTCTGTGATCTGCTGCTTGCGCTCACTTCCGTCCCTCACCTGACTCACGTCAGACAGACCACCAAGATGCAGCAGGGCTGCCGGGAGAACTTCCGGTCAAGTAACATTTTGTTTTTTCAAAACACTTAACCCCCATTCCCAGTAGTTATTTCATTTCTCAAAAGCCTCATTAATAATTTTAAAATCAGTATTTTATTATCAAATAACTCTGCACTTAATAGTTTAGTTTTACATTCTTAGCAGTCTAAGCATTTTTTAAATTTACATTAGTGACAAAAGCACTTACATCTAATTGTACAGTGACATTCTGTAATTTGTACCTGTAGATTTTGAAAATAGATTTAATGTGTGTAAGTATCCTAAAGAGAGTCTCACTATGCTATAATTTAAAAGAATAATTTTAGTATAGCAATACTCTATTAGGATGAGAGGCTTGAAAATGTGAATAAAAGAATTGCTAAAATTAAATTATCATTCTATAATATGGCAAAATAAAGCATCTGACTTACAAACTTTTTAGAAAATTACATGTGCAAAATTTCCTGGAGGTAACTAAAAAAGGACAGGTTACCAGGCTCATGATGTTGATTAGGTGGAGATTTCCAAGCATGAGTTTATAAGTGAGATGCCCAATAAATAAAGTGACACATAAATTATTGAAACTATTGGTTCAGTTATTGGTTACCAAATTTACCTCATCGCAGATGGGAAACAATCATGTGAAATAAAAAGGATGCTTAGCTACCTGATGAGCTGACTTTTGAAGAATGTTTGAGAGCTAAACACAGAGAGAGTAACTATTTGAGGATGTCTCATATTCTTACAAGCTTGGATAGAGAATATTAGTTTGGCTTTTGGAGATTTCTAGCATTACAGATGACTATCATTACTAATTGACTATATAATTCCTGTGACTTTAGTAAGGCTGGCTTTCAGCTAAAATAATAAAATTTATTTTTAATCTAGAAGTTTCCCTAAAGAGACTTGGCCAAGTGTGAAAAAAGCATGGCTTTATTAATGAGCTTATAGTCACTTACTTTGACTAATCAATAGTTAATATTGTTCCACATCAGGAGTAGATCTCATTCTCTTGATGTCCAGTAATATGATTTAGTAGCTATACTCTGGAACATACAGATTTTTATACTATTTTATTTTGTGTCAGTTTTTTAAAAACTGTTAATGTTCCTGCAAAATAGATATAACATAATACAGATCATAATTCTGAAGATGAGATGAAAAAAATGAACACAGCAGCAAGATTGCTTTTAATTTCATCATTTTTTCAAGATCAAGAGAGAAAGTCTATTTTTTATCCTAACTTTTCCTTCTGAATTCCATGAAAACAGGCTGTGCCCAAATGTAAAGAAATCATGTGACATAGAAGAAAGACTCAAGCCAAAGTGGAAATCCTGGTTTGCCATTTATTGATCCTATGATCTTAGAAACATTATTTAAACTCTTTAAGCCTTTTTTTTCCTCCAAAGAGAATCAATATTACTCACATTTCTCTGACTCTGTGAAAATAAATAAAGTTATTTAAATTCTGTGTAATATGCAAAGTGTATTTATTCATCCTATAGAGTTGTTATAGCTATGCAATAAATGAGGTAACTATAACAGTTCCGAAAAAAAAAAAGTTACTCAGTAAATGGCTATGCAAAAATGTTGTAATACTTTTCCTTGTTGATGGAGCTCCAAGGCAAAACAAGTGTTTTGAGTAGAAAGACTCAATGTATAAAAATGGAGCGTTTTCAGGGCCAGCCTGGTGGCATAGTGGTCAAGTTCACATACTCTGCTTTGGTAGCCTGAGGTTTGCAGGTTTGGATCCTGGGCTCAGACCTACACACTGCTCATCAAGCCATGCTCTGGCAGCATCCCACATACAAAATAGAGGAGGATTGGCACAGACGTTAGCTTAGGGACACTCTTCCTCAAGCAAAAAGAGGAAAATGGGCAACAGACGTTAGCTCAGGGCCAATCTTCTTCACCAAAAAAAGGAAGTGTTTTTAAACCAAAACATTCTTCTGAAGAGTCTGTCCATTAGGTACCATTTGTGAGATCCTTGGAACTGCCCAAGGCTCTGGCCAATCATAGTTAGTTTCTCTTGTGTATTATCGAAGAACCCTGAACTTTAATTTTAAAATATAATTTACTAAGGAAAAATTTTGCAGATGATCTTACTCTGTTCCCAACTAATAATTCACATGCAAGAAAGAGCAGACTGCTGAACGTAATCTGTGTTCTTAAGATCTGCACACAGGCCCTCTGGACAATCAAGCAAAAACAACTTAAAATTTCCTTACGAAAAAGAAAATCTTATATGTAGTCTATAAAACTAATACAAATATTAAAAAAATTTCAATAGTGATCAATTCATATTTTGCTTTTGCTTTAAATTTTCATAAGAATGCAAAGAAATATGAATGCAGAACTTCTGCTTCTAACTAATATTAGAATAAGCATCTGGAGGCAACCCTCCCATTGAGAACAGAAAGGCTAGATAAAATATTTCTAAAAATCTGCTTCAGTAGATCAGAGAATAAAAAGGCAATGAGGACTCACACAGCCACAATTCAGAAAGATGGATCCCCAGACTGATGGTTGTATAGGAGGGTTTAACACTTTTGCGCTAGAGGCATCTGCTGAAAGGTAAGCAGCTAATAATCTGAGAAAAACTTCTAAAGTCTCCAAACTGGGGAGATCAATGCTGAATTCCAGTGTCTGTCAACAGAGAATCTTTTAGTAAACATGCTCATAAGCACTCTCTGAAATAGGACTCTGAGACACTGTTATCCAGGAATGAAGGGAAGCTGGAAGTGGACTCTCCCTAGCAGATGCTCAAGCCTAGCTTAAAAACATCAAAAACCCTGAGCACAATTAAGTTATTTTGGATGGTGAATGTCCTAGCCATACTCCAGGAGCAAGTATAAATCATATCCAGAAGCCTCAATGATTACTCTGATGTTTCATATAAACGATTGATACTCAATCAAAATTACCTGTAAACATATTTAAAAAAACAAACGAATGAAAACCAAGTGAAACAAGAGTCAGTAGAAATACAGTCTCAGGATAGTAGAGATGCATACTATAACTGTATCTTATCTTCTTGTTTAAAAAGATAAACAAGAAAGCTGAAAATGTTGTCAGGCAACTGAAAACTACAAAAAACAAAATAGAAACTCCAAAACTAAAAATTATAGTAAATTGTGTTAGGAACTCAGTGGAGGGTTTATTAGTAGTTTAAACATAACTAAAGAGAGAGTTCATAAACCAGAAGATAAATCAAAAGGAAATCTCCAGAATGAAATCCTAAGACTTTGATGACCCTACTGTCCATTGCCAAATTTCTTATGTGGTCAAAGAACAATGTAATAGAACATAAGGAAAAATAGAACAAATATAATATGATTACTGGCCTACGTACAGTCATACACAAGGAGAAAGACAAAAATCCAAATATACATACATGCCACAGTGTCTGTTTTTAATAATGAATTGCCTTCATGACTCAACTGGTATGGAATATTTTTCTCCAGGATTATATTATCAACGGGTATGTGAGAATTATCTAGAATTTCAAACATGCCGTGGCATTTGACATCTTGAAGGAGATTTGAGTTGACTTTCTGTTCATTTGCTTGCTTACTCCACTAGACTACAATCCCCTTGGGGACAAGGCTTTCTCTGTCTTCTTTCCAATTACATCTTCTACACTTTGCCACATCCCTATCAGATAATAGACTCACAATGAAATTGAATAAATAAATGTTTAAATGAATCAATTAACAAAATCAATCAGTGTGAAAAATATATTCTCTAAGTTATTGTCTTTCTTCTGGTTCTTGTCTAATTTCAAATCTATTACTGAGACTACTCAGCATCATGTTTAGTCTTGAGCTCTAAACAGAGAGGTAATTAGGAAAATAGTTCTTCATATATATGACATCATTTTGGTCCCCTTGACTCATGTAACCTGTCAGACAGAGCAGGAGAAATTTTACACTTGATCTGTATTTCCAAATATATGCCCTAAAAAAAACCTTATACAATAGCAGACACCTACTTTACCATAAACCAATACAAGATCTTATTAACTGAAAATAATAGAACAAATTGAAATCTGAAGACGCCAATGGAAATAGAAAGTAACTAAAATTATAGTATTAATTATATTAACACCAGCTTAAACTATTAAATAGAATATAGGAACTTCCTGAATCACACCTAAACTTACCACTGTCTATGCTGTGGAAACCTGCTCTTTGCACCTCCTTGTACTGTTGGGCCTGAAGAGCATGGTAAGAATCTACTCTGACTCATGGCCATTGAGCCTCCTTTAGGCTCTTTCTTTACTACTCGCTCATTCCAAGTCCCAGCAGGTTTTGTAATAGATGACAAGTTTAAGCATGACTGTCCATATATTTGGTTAATTCATTATTTTAAACTCAAAAGATTGTTTCACAAACTTCTGGGATCCTCTTTAATAAATGACAGTCCATGAATATGGTTGAACTCTATTATATTTGAATGACCTATTAAGAAATTGCTCTAGTTTCTATTGCTGTATAAAAGCTCACCCCAAAACTTAGTTTTATGAATTGACCGAGCTCAGCTGTGTGATTCTTGCTTGGGGATACAACTGTGGTTACAGACAGATGGCACCTGGGAATGGAGTCATCTGAAGGCTCCACTGGGCTCCATGTCCAGGACGGCTTTTTCCCTTTCAGGTCTGGTGCCTCAGCTGAGAAGACCAGAATGCTGTGAAGAGACTGGCATCTCTGTCTCTCCAGGAGGCCATTCCACTTGGTAGGTTGGGCTTACTCAAAGCATGGCAGTCTCAGGATAGTCAGTCTTCTTGCATGATGGCTGGCTTCCCCAAGAGTGGTCCTTCTAAGAGAGAAGGGAGGAAGCTACTAGGCTTCTTGTGATCTTGTCTTTAAAGTCACAGAGTCACTTCCACCACATTCTATTGATTATGCAGGGCCTGTTTATTTCAACACAGGAGAGGACTACACAAAGGTCTTAATGCCAAGAGGCATGGCTTACTGGGACCACCTTTGAAGAAGTCCTGCCATCTTTCATACCCTCTTGAGTGAAGAAAAACAAAGACACTATTTACAAGAAATGTGTTTTTGCCTTTGCCTCAATGTTTTCTTATGCCTTTAACTTTGTGTGCGTATGTGTGTGTGTGTGTGTGTGTGTGTGTGTGTGTGAGGAAGATTGACCCTGAGCTAACATCTGTGCCAATCTCCTTCTATTTTATGTGGGATGCCACCATAGTGTGGCTTGACAAGCAATGGTAGGTCAATGCCCAGGATCTGAACCTGCGAATCCCAGGCCACTGAAACAAAGTGCATGAACTTAACCACTACACCACCAGGCCAGCCCCTGCCTTTAATTTTTAAACCATGGATTGAACACCACGTTCTATCACATATCACAAAGAGCAACTTTCACACTAGACACTAGGTATGCTATGCAATAGAGACACTCTTTGTGGTCATCTTTAGTTTATACTTGTTCTGTTTAGCACACTCATTTCTGGAAAGGTTCATGGTATCTTAATTAAAATGCCATATGTAACTCAAAGTGGTTCACGATATACTTACTGAATACCTCCTGTATGCTAAGTGCTGGGGATACCCCAGGTAAGAAAATGCTGTGTTATCCTCAGAGAGCTTAGGACAAGGACAGGCAGAGCACGTAGTTTCCACATTTCAATTTCCCCTTGCACAGATTCTCATGTAGTTCATCCAAAATTCTTTTTCTCAGATCCTCACATTTTATTTGAAATCTCCCTCATGCTGAAAAGAAACTGTCTTTCAGATTCCAAAAAGAGTTTAGCAAATGAAACAGTACAAGTGATAAATGTTAACTGTTATTCCTTCTTTCTGTCCCCTATATGATTTCAGTTGGGATTTATTAAGAGAAGATGTATTTCTTCTGCTGGGTCATGAAGAACATTTTTTTATCTGTATCCTCCAAGGAAGCTCATGGCGAAATAGATAAAATGTCAGAAATAATTAAGAAAAATGCAGGGGAATCCAACAACCTAAAATTATACCTTTTGGTGATGCCTAGTTTTCATCTCCTTGGTCCCTTGACAGATATAAACTCCAACCTATCACATCCTTTAGATGATGGTGTGTTAAATCACTGAGGATGAACTCACAGTGCTGCAAATGGGAGGATGAAAAAGAAAGTGTCTTAGAACGCAGAGGTCATGGGATCTAGGAGGTCAATATACACTATGCAATAAATATACGATCTAGAATCTTTCAGAATTGTGCCAATCTCTCATCATTTTCACTAGTATCAATTGTACTTCTATTTTATTACTTTTTAACCTACTATTTTCTTTAACCACAAAAATTGCTTTTTTAAACCTTTGTTTCGGTTTTCCCCCTTACCTTTCATTAAGTGTTTAGATTACTATGGCAGCAAAACCAACATAGAGAGAAAGTGGACCGCCTGTATCAGAAATGTGGCGCCTCACAATCATGGGGCTCTCCTTGAAAAGACCAGCACGCATTTTCCTATCTCACTTGGAATACTCTTCCTCTAAATATACAAACTAATTTTAATGAAATGCACCTAAGAATCAGTTTTTCCGGATTGGCCGTAACAAGTAGATATGGATCATTTGTTACTATTCTATTAATTATTTGAAGCACATTCTTTGAAAAAGTAAACAAAATATCTGTAACTACAATAATTTGCCTATCAAAACTTCTGATTACTCATTACTAGTGGTAGCTACAATAAAGCAGATAAAGCTTTTAAGTATACAGTGTCAAGCAAGTTGAGGAAGTTGCCCACAATAAACATAAATTTAGCTCCAATCTTCCTAGCCACGCATTTTAGACAAGGCAAGACTAACCCTGTCTTTGGATGGGCAAGCATGTCTAATTCTGAGGAATGATATTAGATATTTAATTCTCCACATTGGCTGTATAAATAACAAAGGTCTCTATCTGGCCGTAGCTTTCCTTCTCTGAGAAACTTGGATGGGGAAGAAGTTATTGGCATTCAGGCTTCTAAGGAGGCCAACAAGGCTAAGGCCTTCTCTGAATAGCTAAAAATTCCAATCAATGAAATCTAAAATAGCAATATTTTATTGTTTCTAACACGTAAAAGATGTAGTATTTATTTACAAATACATTTTGTATACATCCTATAATATCTTGGATACTTCACAAAAATTCTCCTAAGTGAGAAATTAAAAACTATATCCTTGTATCTAGAAAAATATATTTTGGATACATAACTAAGAATATATTTGCAATTAGAAAATCTACTTTGAGGTAATCAAGACCACATTATGGATTCAACATGTTCACCTTCAACTTTTTAATTCAAGTTTTCACTTGGCAACCATGAGACGTAAAAATACTTGGAACATTTTAAACTAAATATATTTTAAATGATTTAAACTAAATGCCTTTAAAAGGCATTTTGGACATTTAATATATATGTGTACTTTAATAATAATTTATTTTAAAATGTATTTTTGAAAGTTGATTTTCTGTATATGTAAATATGTACACATATGTAAATATTAAGCTGTTTTATATACATAAAATTCAATAAATATACTCTATTTGCTATTTTTTGACAGTAACAATTGCATATACTTAAGGTGCACAATTTGATGATTTGATATACATATATATATATATTACAAAATAATCACCATATTCAAGCTAATTAACATATTCATCACTTCGGATAGTTACCACTTTTTTTGTGTGCTGACAGTATTTAAGGTTTACTCTCTCAGCAAATTCCAAGCATAAAATATTGTTAACTATAGTCACATTGTTGTTCATTGGATCTCCAGAACTTACTCATTTTGCATAACTGAATCTTTTTACCCCTTGATAAACATCTCCCCATTACCCCCCCAGCCCATGGCAGCCACCATTCTTCTCTCTTCTTATATGAGTTTGACTATTTTAGATTCTACATATGAGTGAGATCGTGCAATACTTGCCTTTCTGCATCTGATTATTTCACTTAGACTAATGTCTGCCACATTCATCAATGTTTTCATAAATGGCAGGATTTCCTTCTTTTTAAAAGTTGAATAATATTCCATTGTATGTATAAAAATTCCATTTGAATTTATATATTCATATATTTATATATGTATATGCATATATATGCATGTCTCATTTTCTTTATGACATTTTCTTTATCTATTTCCCTGTTGTTGGATATTTAGGTTGTTTCCATATCTTGGCTGTTAGGAATGATGCTGTAATGAACATGGGAGTGCGGGTATCTCTGAGATACTCATTTTGCTTCCTCTGGATATATTCCCAGAAGTGGGATTGCTGGATCATATGGTAGTTATATTTTTAATTTTTGAAGAAACTCCACCCTGTTTTCCATTATGTGTGTACCACTTTACATTCCCACCAGCAGAGTGCAAGGATTTCCCTTTCCTCCCCCACTTGTTACCTCTTGTTTTGTTGATGTTCTAACAAGTTCTAGCAAGTGTGAGGTGATATTTCATCGTGGTTTTGATTTGCATTTCTCTGATGATTAGAGATGTTGAGTATCTTTTCATGCACCTATTGATCATTTGGATGTCTTCTTTGGAAAAATGTCTATTCAGTTCCTCTGCCCATTTTCAAATCAGATTTATTTTTTGTTATTGTGCTATATAAGTTCTTTATATATTTTGGATATTAATCCCTTATCTGATATATGGTTTGCAAAAATTTTTCTCTCATTCTGTAGGTTCTTTTCATTTTGTTGATTGTTTCTTTTGCTGTGCAGAAGCTTTTAAGTTTGATGTAGTTCCCATGTCTGTACTTTTGGTGTCATATCCAAAGAGTCATCACCAGGATCAATGTCAAGGAGCTGTTTCCCTATGTTTTCTTCTAGTAGTCTTATGGTTTCAGGACTTAATGCTTAACTCTTTAATTCATGTTGAGTTAATTTTTGTACATGGTGTAAGAGTCCAATTTCATTCTTCTGCATGGAATACCCAGTTTTCCCAATACTATTTACTGAAGAGACTAACCCTTTGTAGATTCTTGGCACACTTGTCAAAGATCAATTAACCAGAGATACGTCGATTTATTTCTGGATTCTTTTTATTCTGTTCCATTGGTCTATATGTCTGTTTTTAATCCAGTACCATATTGTTTTGAATGATGTAACTTTGTAACATATTTTCAAATTAGGAAATGTGATGCCTCCAGTTTTATTGTTCTCGTTCAAGATTGCTTTAGCTATTGAGTCTTTTGTGGTTTCATATGAATTTTAGGAGTGTTTTTACTACTTCTGTAAATGACATCAGGACTTTGATGGGGATTGTATGAATCTGTAGATCACTTTGGGTTGTATGAACATTTTAACAGTGTTAATTTTTCCAATTAGTGAACGCAGAATATCTTTCTATTTATCTGTGTCTTCTTTAATTTCCTCATCAGTGTTTTATAATTTTCAGCATACAAATCTTTCACCCATTTGGTTAACTTTATTCCTAAGTTTTTATTCTTTTTGTTGTTAATGTGTATGGGACTGTCTTCTTAATTTCCATTTCAGATAGTCCATTGTTTCTGTATAGAACTGTAATTGATTCTTGTATGTTGAATTTGGTTGTCTAGTGTTTTATTAAAGATTTATGCATCTATGTTCATCAGGGATATCAATCTGAGATTTTCTTTTCTTGTAGTGTGTTTGGTATCAGGGTGATTCTGACTTCATAAAATGAGTTTAGAATTGTTCCCTCTTGTATATTTTGGAAGAGTTTAAGAAGGGTTGATATTACTTCTTCTTTGAATGGGTGGTAGAATTCACCCATGAAGCCATCAGATTCTGGGCTTTCCTTTATTGGGAGATTTTTAATTACTAATTAAATCTTTTATTTTGTTATTTGTCTATTCAGGTTTTCTATTTCTTCTTGATTATGTCTTGGTAGGTTGTACGTTTCTAGGAGATTATCCATTTCTTCTAGGTTATTCAATTTGTTAGCATATGGTTGTACGTAATAGTCCTTTATAACCCTTTTAATTTCTGAGATATTCATTGTAATGTCTCCTTTTTCACTTATGATTTTATTTACTTGAATATTCTCTTTCTTTTTCTTAATTAGTCTAGTTAAGGGTTTGTCAATTTTGTTTATCTTTCAAAAAACCGACTCTTAGTTCTGTTGTTTTTTTTCTGTTGCTTTTTGTTCTCTATTTGATTTATTTATGCTCTAATCTTTATTATATTCTTCTGCTAACTTTGGGCTTAATTTTTCTTCTTTGTCTAGTTACTTCAGGTCTAAATTTAGGTTGTTTACTTGAGACTTTCTTTCTTAATATAGGCATTTACTGCTATCAACTTTCCTCTTAAAACAGCTTTTGCATCATCCCGTAGGCTTTTTTTATGTTGTGTTTTTATTTTTATTTGTCTTCAGATACCTTTTAATTTCTCTTTTGATTTCTTCTTTGATCCAGTGGTTGTTCGAGAGTATGTTGTTCATTTTCACGTATGTGTTAGTTTTTCCATCATCTTGCACTTATTGATTTCTAGTTCCATTCCATTGTGGTCAGAAAAGACACTTGGAATGATTTCCACCTTCTTAAATTTAGGTAAGATTTGTTTTGTGACTTAACATGTGATCTATCCTGGAGAGTGCTCTGTGTGCTTGGGAAGAATGCATATTCTTCTACTGTTGGGTGGCAAAGTTCTGGGTGTTAGTTCCATTTGGTCTATAGTGTTTTTCAAGTCACTTGTTTCTTTATTGACTTTCTGTCTAGATGTTCCACCCATTATTGTAAGTGCAGTATTGAAGTCTCCTACTATTATTGTATTGCTGCCAATTTCTGCTTTCAGATCTGTCCGTATTCACTTTATATATTTAAGTGCTCTGATGTTGGAGTGTATACATTTATAACATTATATCTTTTGATTGAATTGATTCTTTTATCATTATATAATGACCTTCTTTGTCTCTAGAGACAGTGTTAAACTTAAAGTCTGTTTTGTTTGATGTAAGTATAGACACTTCCTCCTTTATTTAAATTACCATTTGTATGAAACACCTTTTTCCATCCCTTCACTTTCAGTCTATGTGTGTCTTTAATTCTAAAGTGAGTTTTTATAGACAGCATACCAATGAATTTTATTTTTTTTATCCATTCAGCCACTCTATGCTTTTTGATACATGAAGAGCTACTATTATCCCTTTTTTCATTGTTTTCTGTTTGTCTTATAGCTGTTTTGTCCCTCTCTTTCTCTCTTGCTGCCTTCCTTTGTTATGTTTTTTTTTTTTGTAGTGATTTGCTCTAGTTTTTTTCTCTTTATCTTTTGAGTATCTATTAAAGGTTTTTTCTTTGTGGTTGTCTCAAGGTTTGCATAAAATATCTTGTAGTTATAACCTTCCATTTTAGCTTAATAGCAACTTAACTTCAGTCATCTCCAAAAATGCTATCCTTTATTCCCTCCTGCACACATTTTGTATTTTGGTAGTCAAAGTTTACTTCTTTTTATATTGTGTATCCACCAGCAAATTTTTATTTATTACCTTTTTTATTTGGGTTAAAAGTAATTTACGTATCATGTTTCCAGTGTTACATTAATCTGTGTATGACTATATATTTACCTTTAATTGCAAGATTTATATTTTCATATACTTTTGTGCTGTTGATTAGTGTGTTTTCATTTCAGTCTGAAGAACTCTCTCAAGCATTTCTTTTTTTTTTTTTAAGATTGGCACCTGAGCTAACATCTGTTGCCGATCTTTTTTTGTTCTTTTTCCCAAAGCCCCCCAGTATGTAATTGTATATGCTAGTTTTAGGTCCTTCTAGTTGTGCTAAATGGGATGCCGACTCAGCATGGCTTGATGAGTGGTGCTAAGTCCACGCCCAGGATCCAAACTGGCAAAACCCTGGGCAGCTGAGCTGGAGTGCGTGTACTTAACCACACTGCCACAGGGGTGGCCCCTCTCAAGCGTTTCTTATGGGGCCCTTCTAGTGGCGACAAACTCCTTCAGTTTTTGTTTGTCTGGGGATATCTTTATCTTTCCTTCATTTTTAAAGGATAATTTTAAAGGTATAATAATCTTGGTTGGCGTTTTTTTCTCTCAGTGCTTGGAATATATCATTTCACACTCTCCTGGTTTACAAGGTTTCTACTGAGAAATCTGCTGATAGGTGTATCATGTTTCCCTTTATGTTATGAGTTGCTTTTCTCTTGTTGCTTTCAAAATTTTCTCTTTGTCTTTGACTTTTATTGATTTAATTAAAATGTGTCTCAATGTAGGTCTCTTTAGTTTCAACTTAGTTGGGTTCCCTGGGACTTCATTAATCTGAATGTCCATTTGCCTCGCAAGATTTGGGAAGTTTTCAGCCACTATTCCTTCAAATAACCTTTCTACCCCTTTTTTCATTCTCTCTTCTTTCTGGGACTCCCTAATGTGTATGTTGATTGTTTCCCACAAATGCTATAGTCTTTCTTCACTTTTTTCATTCTTTTTTTCTTTTTTCTCGTCTGACTGGATAATTTTAAATAACTTGTCTTTGAGTTCACAAATTCTTTTTTCTGCTTGATTGGTTTTGCTTTTGAAGCTCTCTATTGTATTTTTTATTTCATTCACTGTATTCTTCAGCACCAGAATTTCTGTTTCATTCTTTTTTATGATCAACCTCTTTGTTGAACTTCTTATTTTGTTCATGTATTGCTTTCCTGATTTTGTTGAGTTGTCTATCTGTGTTCTCTTGTGTCTCACTGAGCTTCCTTAAAACAATTATTTTGAATTCTTTGTCACAAAATTTTGTAGGTCTCCAGTTCTTCAATTTCAGTTACTGGAAAATTATTGTGTTCCTTTGACCATGTCACATATCCTTGATTTTTTATGTTTCTCATATCCTTGCATTGACATCTGTACATTTAAGGGAGCAGTCTCCTCTTCCAGACTTTATGGACTGACTTTGGTGGGGAAAGACCTTCATTTAAGGGTGGATATGAGGGCACAGGCTGGGTGGGGTGTGGGGGGCCTCTGGCTCTGTGGGGTCTCAGCAGTGGTTCTCAGTTTGGGGAGGGAGCAGTGGCATGGTCCCTGTAGAGCTTTGTCACCTGAGAACAGCATCAGTGAAAACAGGAGCTCTTCAGTCACCAAGGCTGTGGGTGTTTGCAGCAGTGATGAAGGCTGCTGGGGTCTTCCTGGTCTCCTTTTTCCCTGCAAGGGGAAGTCATGGCTGAGGGGCTCTCTCTTGGCATTGAGTCTGGCATGCAAGTGTATATGCAGTGGCAATAGCACCAGGATCCAGGCTGCATGTGTGCTTGCTGCAAAGGTGGCATTGGTATCCAGGGTGCAATCATGTGTCAAGCAGCCAGGAAGTCAGAGTCCAGGACGTGAATGTATTTGCAGGAGGAGGTGTGTGTCCGTTCCAGCCCCAGGTGTGGGGATGGGGTACAGCAGCAGCTCCTTCTGTGGGAGAGGTTTACTGCTTACTCTCTCTTTGAAGGGGTTGGGCAAAGTAGCACAGACTTTGGGTAGCTCCTTCAGGTGGGCTCAGTGTCAGGGAAGACTGCAGGGGTCCTTAATAATGAATGCTGCAGGTTTCTGTTGTGGTGGCAAGGGCTGCTAGGGTCTTCCTGCTCTCTTTTTCTCCCATGGCAGAAGGTCACAGGGAGGGGATCCTTCTTGGTGCTGAGCTGTGCCAGACTAAGGGATGAAATGACACAGGCAAAAATCTTCCTATGCTTGTCTAAGAGGCCATCCTGGGTTTCTGTGCTTCCCAGTGTTTCTGCAGCTCTCCTGTTATACCCCAGAGCTCTCCCAAAGCTATTTTCATTGGCATGTAGTTGTTTACTCATGTTTTTTGTGGTTTTTGTTAGGGAGACAAGCATTGGGACCTCTTAGTCTGCCATCTTGCTAACGTCCCTCCCTAATATACTGCTATTAATATTGAATTGATGATAAATGCCAATATTCTGCCAGGTTGTTAAGGTTACAGTTAAATATACATATCAGTATTTGCCATTTTTGTTGATTTTACTTTGCCTATTTCTCTGCTATGGGAGGTAGGGGAGGTCAGGGAGTCCAGATATCCTAAAAAGCAAATTCCAAATGAGCCACCGCCTGAGCATATAGTGAAAGGAAATGCTTGCTTGACAACTAGAACAAAATTCATGCTCTCAAACCCTGACTCTTCTACTCAAGGCACATTTTAGTTCAGCAGTTTTCAGATATACTGGGATACTAAAAGTCAGATCTCTTATTACCAGTGGAAATTTTTCAGCTGAACGTTTTTTTCCCCTTATTTATGAGTTGTGTCCCTTGAATTGTATTTTTACTTTGGATACTTGGACCATACAGCAAGACCTTCCATTATCCTGACTGAACAAGTTTCAATATACTTAAATAGCAATTTAATCTGTAAATGAAAGTGTTTGCAAAAGAAAATTTTTTAATTTTATCTTCTGTGTTTTATTCCAACATGCTTATTAATTCCAATATTTAAATCTTTCCCCCAATTTGAAGATGTAATATAAATTCTTTGTAAAAAATTTGCAAAATGTAGAGAAATTAAAGAAAAAAATTACCTGAAAATCCATCAGTGTTATTTTGTTACATTTTATCCTAATCTTTTTCTCATGCATATTTTGGGATGGTGCTGTATTTTTCCTCTTTTTGCCACTTATTCTTTCCCTGAGGAATGTGTTGCTTAATGGTTTATCCTATCACTATAATAGTTTGTAATATAATATAATGTATATATAATGTATAGTGTATACAGTGGCAGTATTACTATTGTACTCATAATGTATTTCAACTATTGTACAATAGTTAATTTGTACTATTGTACTATTTTTTATTTAAAGTATTGTAAAACAATTAAATATAAATCCTTTTCTGTGTCTCTGATTATTTCCTCAGAATAGCATTCTTATAAGTGAAATGCTGGATCAACCAGTGTGCCATTTTGCAGTTTTCCTTGCATATTGTCAAATTATTCTCTAGAGTCTAGAATAAATCTAGAGTCTGAAATGTTTTCACCAACTTATGCTCCTTCCATCAAAGTAAGAAAGCTCCCATATCATCACAACTATCCAACATTGGGATTTGCCAGGAGAATAGTCTCAGTGGGAGAACTTGAAATTCATTTCTTTATTAGTGAGGTAGAATATATTTTTGTACTTTATTGAATATTTATATTGACTTTTAAGTTAATTATATACACTCAGCTCTTATCCTCTTCTTTGTGATGTGTTTTAATTTTCCTTTTTAATATCAAAATTTTTTTTTAATTTGGTGGAAGTCAAATTACATTTCCCTTCTGCTAGTTCCTTATTTCATCTTTATGTTTCGGCAATCCTTCTCAAACCCAAAATTAGAAAAAAATGCTCTCTATATTTTCTTCTGAGTGCTTCATGGTTTTGTTACATTTAACTTACGTGATTTATTTTAATGATTGGTTAGAGAAGAAGACCTCAACTGGGCCATTGCATTTATTTCATTTAACTACCATACTAATTCCATGAGATAGATTTCATTAATCTTAACAGAAAACTGAGACATATATAGATGTTATTACACATGGTAAAACATATACTAAGTGGTGTGTTTAACTGTTATAATCCACATCAGCATGAAAGTCTCCTCAGCAGCTTTATTGATGTAAATTAGCTTTCCAGGAGAATTTCCTAGAATGCTGCCTCATCAGATTTGATTATGGGACTTTGCGATTATTTAGTTCCATTCTTTGCATCACACCACCAAGATGCTTCCTTTACCTCTGATGAACTTCATGAAAGGACTGCCCCACTATGTACCACTTTTCACTAGAGACTGGTATTGCCATGTCCCCTCTGGTATCAAACACTGATGTTTTCTTATCTACTTCTTTCAAGTATAAAACAGGTCTTTGTCCTTTATTTCACATAGGCTGAGGAGAGCAAAGATCAGAAGATAATTTTTCATGAAACTTTACTGAAGGTTTAGAAATAATGAAAGGGAAGTCTGAAATAGAGAACCATGGTGCACAAGTCCAGATGCTCTCGCTGGAATGACCCTGGACTTCAAGAATCCGGAGGCATTGAGCCCTGACTACTAGAAGAGGCAGCTCAACTTTACCACCTGAAGAGGCAGCTTACCTCCAAGACTACTACCACCAGTAGGGCTCCAGGCGTCTCTGTATTTCAGCCTGGACCAAAGTGACTCCTGACCCTAAAAGGAGGAGGTTTTCCATATTCTCACTCACTCACTCACTCTCTTGTTTATTCACTCATTCACGTCTTGAGTCTTGAATTCCTGCCCCAGTGTTGATCTCTCCATAGCATAATTTAAAGTGGGAGTATATATTTCCGTCTGAGGAAACTCCAACCCTAGACACACACACACACCCCCAGGTCTGGTCTACCCTGGTCCTATGGCACTGATAAAAGGACCAAATACAGTAGTCCAATATCCTCAAAACTAGGTTAATAAGACAAATAATATATAAATAATACCAGTCATTTAGATGAGGCCGTGCCAAATTTGCTCGGATTTATTTTCATTCTTCTCTAATCAACTATCTAAAATAGTTTGTGATCTATTCTGGCTATCTTAATCTGTATGGAAAAAATAGCCCCCAAATCAGTGACTTTAGAAAAAATTTATTAAGCTGACTAGTTTGTCCATAATTTATGCAGGGCTTGGTGGAGCCAGCTTGTCTCTGCTCTTCATGGCATCCGCAGAGATGTTTGAAGTGCTGGGAAATAGAGTCATCCAAAGGCTTGTTCACTTGCATGTTTGGCAGCTGTTGCTGTTCCTCAGTTGGGGTCTTAGCTGAGGCTACCAGGCAGAATACTGACAAATAAAAATGGCAAGTAATAGGATATATTGGAATATATGAGGAAGCCATTTGGTGTAAACCTAATTCGGCCTGACCTTGTCTTTCCAAAAGGGCCTGACCGAGGCCATTGAGCATGCATTGTGTGTCTGCTTTAGAGATTCCCTAGGGCAAGAGCAAAAGGCCCTTGAGATAAAGGTGCAACTTCCCTCCCCCTCCCAACGTTGGCGTCTCCTTAAGGATTAAGCATCTTTCCTTAGGCTAGAAGCTGATTGCTGCGCTCACCTGTGACCGCCCAGCTCGAGACAATAGACTTGCCTCCTGCTATGCCCACCAAGATAGCAGACCCACTACCTGCTGTGTCCATCAAGTGCTGTGCCGACAGGGCAATCTTGTAACTATTGTGGGAGGGACACTTCAATCATATGTGAAACACTCTCTTTGAGGGTATATAACCACCCTTATACCCCCACTTCTTTGGAGTGCTCTGTTCCTTTGTGGAAAGACTCTCCCGGGTTATAATCCTAAAATTTAAGCTCAGAATAAACTCACCCAAATTTTCTTTTATAGATTGGTTATGGATTATTTTCGTCGACAATACACACACATGATGTTGTGACGTGGCCTTGGATTCCTCAGAAAATTTTGTTTGGGTTCAAAGGGTGAGTATCCCAGGAGACAGAGAGCCAAGTGGAAGCCATATTACTTTATGACCTCACATTAAAAAATCATGTAGCATCATTTTCACTACATTTTATTAAACCAAAACAACGCAAAGTTCCATCCAGTTTCAAAGAGATGAGAAATAGATGGTACTTCTTGATGGAGGGATGACAAGGCTCTGGAAAAGCCTGTGGGGCTAGAAATATTTATGTGGCTGATTTTATAGAATACAATCTGCCACAGTCTTCCTCTGGTTACAAAAATCTACATTCCTCCCACCTGTAAAATAATTCACCTCCTCTCTAAGGCCCCCAAAGTCTCATCCCACTATGGTTTCAGGTTCAGGATCAAAATCTAAATTGTGTTCAGTTGCACATGAGGTTCCTCAGTGTGTGGTTCTCAAGTATCAGCTCCTTGAGAAGAGTTCTTCTCAATTAAAGAAACTGTGAACTAAATAGACAGGTTATCACCCAACACATCCAGCATACAATGGCAGGACAGGCATAGAATAACCGCTACGAACTCTCTCATTCAAAAGGGAGTGAAAGGAGAGGCCCAGATTAATCAATGGTGCACAGAACTCCGAAATCCTGGGATGCACATGTTGACAAGTCCCTTGACTGGTGACTACTTAATGAGGATAAAGGGAGTTAAAGGGACTTTTATTCATCTTTTTATTAACCTCTTAATATTTAAAATGTATAGAGTGAACATACATTTATGGATTAATTTTATAATTATAATGATATAAATATGATTTAATTTGGAAAAACAGATTAAATGAGGAATTCATATGGCAAAAATAGAATTGATAATACAAATAAAGATTTGAAATCAAAATGATAAATCCAATCTAAGTAGATTACAGAATAAATAAACTATGAGTACAGTATTAAACCTGCTTATAATTCTAACTTTGCATTTTGAAAATTAGTGTGTGAATATAAGATAAAAGCAAACAGCTGTGGTAGTTATGTTTTTTGCTTTGTTTTGTTTGTTTTACTTTGTACTCTCCTGGAATTTACTAAAGGAAGAAGGAACAAATGAAACCAACATCTTTTGTGGGATATGATAGAAGCTATTTACAACCCTTGAGGATTGTGAAGTTCTGGCTAAGCTTATCCTCGGAACAAATGAAAATTCACCATAAAATTATTAACAGTTAAAAATTTACTTTTATTAACTCAAATGAAAATATTTCTAAAATATAAAATGTCTCTAGACTTTTTAAAGGTAGCCTTGCTCTCCTAGGATTATTAGTTTTATTTTACTCAACATAAATAAAAATATTGTTATACAAGAGAGTGATAAGCTCAAAATCTGTTGAAATATGAAGTTCAAGTTTTCCCTTTATCTATTTCTGAGAAGCAATGATTACTATCCTTATTGAATGGTTAAGCAAAGTGAGAAACAGACTAACAACTCCAACGGAGATATGAAAAGAAAAGTGACGAGGACAAGCACCCGTAAGCCTGTAGGACAATGCCAACCTTGTATTTTGAAAATTAACAAGTGGACATAAGAAAAACACAAAGTATGATGGCCAAGATCATTTTACTTTATCCCCTTCTGGAATCTACTGTAGGCAAAATAAATCATCAGAATGAAAGGCTACTGTAACTTTTGAAACTTTGAATGCTATCAATTTCCACTAATATGCATAGACCAGGTGCTGGCAGCTCCTGTTGTCATTTGCTATTTCTCATTTTGACTTCGAAGCTGGATAACTAAGTTCAGGGCATTGTGAATTAAGCAAAAGTAAATCATTTCAATAAAATAAGTGAAATAAGTCATCTTTGAGCAGGAGCTCCAGAGTTTTTTTCATAAGTAAAAGTCAAATTGAACTTTACCTAATTAGTTTTCTTCACAGGGGTCTTACTTGCTTGATTCATGTTTTGTACCGTGTTCCAAACAGGTAGTATTGCAAAGCGGTTGGGGCTAGAATTCTGGGTATGGGATCTTGTGATTACATATTTTTGTAAAATATTTGTGGCAGAGTTTTTAAAGCAGCCTTTTGTGGCGAGAGTAGTGACAGTAGGAAATAAACTCGTATTCATCCTTTGAAATTCACTTCCCCAAATGTTTTGTTCTGGAAGGGAACTGAAGCCTGCATTTTGTTCCTGAGGTTTCCAAATTCTTTTTTGAAAATCTACCCTCCCAATGACACACTGGAGAGTAATGGTCGGTACATCTTGTTGCAAATGTACATTACTTAACCCTTCCGTGCCCACTGCATATCTTCCAACCTTGCTTCAAAGAACACTAAAGCAGAAAAATGGCCAACCTGCATGATCCTGGGAAACCTTAAAAACAACAATGGGTAAGATGGTAATTTATGTACTGAATGCCCCTCTGTCCTATTCAGCACATTTTGTAGAGTATCTCATTTTCTAAAGCACTTTGACAGGTCATCTTTAATGAAATCAAAGCTTTTAAGGGGAAAGGACTGATGATATTGCAGCCCTGATATTCTCTCTCTACCAGATGGGCATGGTGTTCGATGCTTAACTTAGCACAGTGTTAGCTGCAAGATGCATGAGTTCCAAAATGATTCTAAGTGTTCATTTAACATGAGGCTTCCTTTGAGAGAAGGCTGCCAGTGGTGCATAATTGTGCCAAATGTGCAGTAGTTTCATAATGTGGGCTGTAATCCACTAGGAGCTAAATCCTGCTATTACTCTCTTTAGGGAGACTTCTAAAATTCTGCTCTTCTTATTGTGAATAGTAACCTGGAGTAGTTAGAGGTTACTGGAAATCTCCTTAAAAAATTGCTGCACATGTGTTGAAGCTCTCTTAATGGAAGTCACAGTAATGTGCTTATCTATCGGGCTATCCCCAGAGCCACAAGATGGGGCTTCCAACATATCATTTCTTCTCCTCTAATAAGTTATTCTTTTCTTTTATGTATTATGGCTTGAGTTGTAATATAAATGGATCTTCAAAATTAAATAATCATTGCCTCTTCAAGACTGGACTATTTTTTTCTGTCCTGACAGAGACTCTATTTCCATGGTATTGGTGATACAATGGGATCCGGCTGTATGAAAATGTAGACATGTGCAGGAGCACGCCTTTCACATGGTGATTTCCATTCACCTTTCACATTTGTGTGTGTGTGAGTGTGTGGGTGTGTGTTTCAGTGTTGAAGTTCACCCATCTAAAGTGCAACCCCAGCTACCGTCTCCCAGAGCACTGCAGCATTCTGTAACTGTTCAGGCAGGAAGGGAAGAGTTCCTTATCGAACTGAACCAACCAGGGGCCTTTAAAGGAAGCAGAATGCAATTACCCAAATGGAAATTTGGCCAGGACACTAGAACTAGTGGCTCTACTCTTCCAGAAAGTAGCAGGACTCTGGTTTTACGTCTTATCTGAAGTTGATGCCTATGGCCGAAAAGTGTCTTGCTTTCATATGCTGCTTTGCAATCCAGAGCTGAAGCTTTCATTTTTGAAAAGACAAACAAACAAACAAAACCCCAGGAAACAGACAGACAGTGGATTGGTGCAACCAGTCTTCACTGGGGTAGTTGTTTTATTTTTTTAAAAGAGAAAAGCAAGGACTGTGTTTTTTTCCTCAGACCAGCTCACAGATCCCTTTCTTACTTCAATGACCAAACAACATATTGAATCTAAATGCCTATGATTTATCATGAAAATTAACCCTGTCTCTTATCAAAATAAACAAAGATAATTTCATCTGTGTCTTTTCACACAATTTGTATCTAGGGAGAGGACAAGTTAAATGCTTGAAATTGGTAGAGTGTCCATATACCATCAGATAATTAAAATATTAATGAATATAAATGCAAAGATTGTAGTAAAACAGATTCAAGATAATAATTCAGAATGATCAATATTAATAGAAATAAGCTGCGTGGTAGGTGTCTAACGACAGATTGAAGAGGGTCTTCACAATATCTAGTGCAAAAGAATTATTTGACATTATTCAATCGTAATCTAAATATATCTCAATTGATGGAAACAGTATTTTAAAATTTCTAAAAATAGAACAATTTCAGTATTTGTTTCAAATAGACCTAATAAATAGATAATAAATGCATCTTTTAAAAAGAAAAAGGCTTAAAAGCATTTGTAGAAGCCTTAATTATTATAATAAGATTTGGTACCTATTAACTAAGGAAATATTAAAGGAGAGGTAATCCTGATGTTAGTTAAAAGGAACGATAATGTAATGCAATTTACGAGTGTAATAGTTTTCAGGTTAAGTTTTATGTTTCAAATACCATGCAATTATCCAACTCTCTCTACTTGTGAGAGGAATTTATTTTCTCATTTGTCTTTACACTCACAGAACTAATCTCAAAGTTACTTTTAAACAGACTACTCAAGCTTTTCTATTTCCATTTGGGGCAGGGGGTCAGAACACTGTTCCCGTGAGGTCAGGGTCATCCTCATTAATGTTGCTCTGTTCTGAGGCCCCCGATTACGCCTTGCGTTCTGAAAAGCCTCGGGTGCCTGGAAGGAAAAGCAGACGGATCCAGAAAAATCTATCATAGACATAAATGCCCCGACTAATGGCAGGTCAGGACTGCCATTTTCATATACAATGAATAGCACATTAGTACTCTTCCGCCTCTATAGTCTTCACAAATTTGTCAAGGATAAAATGAAAAGAAGTTAACATATTTTAATTTAAAAAGTAATGTTCAGGGGCCGGACCGGTGGCGCAACAGTTAAGTGCGTACATTCTGCTTCGACAGACGGGGGTTGCCAGTGTCCCACACAGAAAGTAGAGGAGGATGGGCACTGATGTTAGCTCAGGGCCAGTCTTCCTCAGCAAAAAGAGGAGGATTGGCAGCAGTTAGCTCAGGGCTAATCGTCATCAAAAAAAAAAAAAGTGTAATGTTCCTCCAATCATAAAGGAAGAGGTCTTTTTTAAAAGCATTACATTTATAAGATGGGTCTAATTAAAAATTTTTCACAGAAAACTTAGTGGCCTGAAGAATTCTGATAATGTAATTTTACTTAAATAATGCTCATAATACAATGTCAAATTGGGTAGAAAATTTTATAACAAATATATATTATAACATATAATTATACTGCTATATATTAATATATATTATTTTTATTTAAATATTTCTATTATTAATTGTATAATAGTATATATTATAATATCACATATTAATTGTGAATAAATTAAATATATTACAATATATGATTATAGTATTATAATTCCAAAAATACCATGTATCATATCGCTGAAGGAAACAGTCTTCACAAAGATCAAGACCAACAAACAAAAGGCAGCAGAATCCAGGGACAGGATGAAAGGAGAAAAAGGGAGAAACAGAAGATAGGGGAAGTCAGAAGTGACTGCAAATGACCTAATTTGCCACCCTGGATCTAGCTGTGCCTGAAGTAGGCATCATTTACTTCTAGAATCTTAATTACATGAAATTATAAATTTCGTTTTTTGTCCTTAAGTTTATTTGAGTTAAAGGCCCAAAAAATTCCTTACTAATACATCTGATATTGCTTCAATTAATAACTAAAGACATAAACTGTTCAATACTTCACAACTGAAAACGTGTGCTCGTGTTTACACAATGTTTTGAGATTCCAGTGTATATGTACATATTATAGGTGAAAAAAGGAGCTTATCTCACTTAAAAAAGAGAAAAAAGATATAGTCAATATTTTTAGGACTATAACATTTTAAAACATGTTTAACAATTAATACAAAATATAATGGGAAAGTCAACCAACAGAAGAGGAGAAAATATTTGCAAATCATATATCTGATAAGGCGCTAATATCCAAAATACATAAGGAACTCATACAAATCAATAGCAAAAAAAGGATAATTGGATTAAAAATTGGGCAAAGGACTTGAATAGAACTTTTTCCAAAGAAGTCATACAACAAGTATATGAAAAGATTGCTCAATATTGCTAATTATCAAGGAAATGCAAATCAAAAGGACAAGAAGTATCACTTCACACCTGTTAGAATGTCTTTTATCACAAAGACAAGAGACAACAAGTCTTGCCGAGGATGTGGAGTTTGAAGGAAATGAATTCACTATCTCAAAGAGGTAATCTGCACTCCCATGGTCATTCAGCATTATTCACAATATCTAAGATATGAAAACAACTTGAGTGTCCATTGACAGATGAAAGGATAAAAAAGATGTGATATATATATGATGGAATATTATTCAGCCATGAGAAAGAAGGAAATCCTGCCATTTGTAACAACATGGATGAACCTGGAGAACATTATGCTCAGTGAAATGAGCCAGAGAAAGACAAATACTATATTATCTCACTTATATGTGGAATCTAAAAAAAAAGTTGAACTCATAGAAACAGATAATAAAATGACAGTTACCAGGTGATGGGGGAGGGGGAAATGAGGAGATGCTGGTCAAAGCATGGAAGTCTTTAGTTACAATAGGGAATAAGTTGTGAGGATACCATGTATACCATGGTAAGTGTAGTTAATAATATGTGTTACATACTTTCGATTTGCTAAGAGAATAGATCTTAAGCATTTTCACCACATACACACAAAAAAGTAGTTATGTGAGATGGTGGATGTGTTAATTAAGCTCATTGTGGTAATCATTTCATGATGTATACATCTAACAAATCACCATGTTGTAAACTTTAAATATGTACAACTTTCTTTGTCAATTGTACCTCAATAAAGCTGGGAAAAAATATAATAGAGGCATTTTATACACTACTCTTCTTCATTCGAAATACAAATAACAGTTCAAAAATTACTCATTTATTTAGTAAATGTACTGAACTCTTACTGTGTGACAGATATTGTAGACATTGGAGGTACAAGGATAAGTTAGAGACCTGTGACAGCACAGTAGGAAGCACAACTTAGAGTGGTGGACACTGAAAAGGGAGGGTCAAGGAATAAGGAAGTTGCCCCCAAGAACTGACACTGACAGGCATCTTAATTATGATAGAGACGATAGATAGGTAGGTAGGTAGGTAGCTACATAGATAGATAGATAGGTAGATAGATAGATAGATAGATAGATAGATAGATAGATAGATAGGATAGATAGAAAGATGGATGGGTGGATGGATGGGTGGATGGATGGATAGATAGACAGACGGATAGATAGATATAGCCATGTCCATTTGATACATATGTTTTAAAGTACGTTGTTATTGGTCTTTCTAAATAGATATTTCAGTAATGGCTCTTTCCTCCCACTTCAAAAGTAATTTAAAATCCAAATATTCTTTACTTGGAGCCTTAAACAGGTTTCACATACTGTTATATTCCAAAGTGAAGTTTCCATGAAAAGAAACTTTTCTTTTCCTCCTTCTCCTTGACTGGATATGGTAAAGATCAGGATAAGCCCCAAACAGAGAAAACATGGAGAAAGGTAAGTTTGAGAGAGGCAGGTAGCTGTGGAAGTCGTCTCAGGTCACTCCTGCCTGCTGCCTTGCATGAACTGTCACAATTCTGAAAGGCGCCTGGAGAGTGAAGCAGTTTTCCTCAGCTGTGTCTGGAAGCATATGTTGTCTCCAGTGTGAAGGACTAAAGGACATCTCTCTTCAGAACTTTGAGCTCATTCCTCAATATAAGACTATCTGAATTCACAAATCGAATCGTGAGAGGGTCCATGATAGAGCAGATCTCTCTGCTGCCATTTTCACTCCGAAAACATCAGCCAACATTTGGGATCAGGCTTACAGGTTCCTTCTCCCTGCTTGATGAACCCATCCGGTCTTTTTCTCTTTCAATCCCTCCTGCTGCTTAGGTACCAACAGATCATGACAGTATGTGGATGCCCGGCTTCCGAAACCACCGAACTGGGGCCCCAGCTCTTTAACTTTCAAAGCTCAGGCTGAGCTTACAGAATTGTCATTGTATGTTAAAGAAAACTTCCAGGAAAACTGTTCTCCAGAGGATTCCTGTAAAATACTGGACGTAGTTCTACTTAAAGGGAAGGTAACCCAAGCAAACATAACAGACCATTAGAATGAGGAAAATGAATTCTAGAAATCACAGTCGAAGAAATCCCTTCAGACTGTAAACTCCGCTATTTTACTAAGTTTTGTAGAAAACATGATTGAGTTGATCAAAAACTGAGTCGCAGAAAGGGGTGGACCCAGGCTATGTGTGGGCTGATGCTCATATAATCGGGATAGATCCTTTCTAAGAAAAGTCATACAAAATTAAAAATACAAAACTAGGAATTAATGCATATTTATTTATAATGAGAAAGGAAATCAAAACAGATTAAAAGTTTTCAAAAAGCTGTCCAAAAAGATAACACATACCACGAATAAACGGACCCATGCAAGCTTCAACAGCATCTCACTAATGCACTTCTGATTCCAAAGGGTTTTCCAAGATCACTCTAAGCAGCCCTCCATTCTCAGTTCCATCTCTATTTATCCTAGTGCTGCCTCTCAAGCACATCTTCTCTATGCGTGTTTAAATGTGCTCATGTCTCTGCTAGCTTAATTTTTAATAATTTCCCTATGACCATTGTCCCCCTCCTAGTATTACCCTAACACTCTGCAACCAAACTCCTGTCTGACCTTTTCTGATCTCCTCTGATTCAAAAACCCCCAGAAAGCTGGCCTCTACCCTCACCAAAACAGCTCTTGCTAAGAACTACCTAAGGTTAACAGTGGTCTTACCATCCAAATCCGTCCTTGTCTTCCCC
Source organism: Equus quagga (assembly GCF_021613505.1). Lineage (NCBI taxonomy): Eukaryota > Metazoa > Chordata > Mammalia > Perissodactyla > Equidae > Equus > Equus quagga. The sequence continues at coordinate 179,744,135 of NC_060267.1, read as the reverse complement.
TAACGCTCAGCACGATCTCATTCTGTTAACCTGCTCTCTTTATTGGAAGCACTGTTCGCGTCTTTGATGGTGCCACACTTTACTTGTCTTTCTCTTTTCTCTCATTTTCATTATCTTTTTCAAAATCATCTTCCTCTACTTGGTTATTAAATAAGCGAATTTTTTAAGACTCAGTCTTAAGCCTTCTTTTTTTCTAATTCCATTGTCTAAGAAATCTTATTCAGGCCCGTGGTTTCAATTTACATCCACAGAGAAAAGACTCACAGATTAATATCTCCAGGCCAGATCTGCTTGTTGGACACCTTCACTTGGTATTTTAAAGACCTCAAACTGCACTGTGATCTTCACAGCAGACCTACTGAGAGGCACCACCATCCATTCTGTTCCCCACATGAGCATCCCAGGAGTCAACTGTATCACCTTCTTCTTTCTCATACCCAAGTCTCGTCCATCAGCAAATCCTGCCGATTATACCTGTTAAATACCTCCCCAACTCATCGATGGCTCTTCCTATGAACTCTGTCACTCTAATCCAGCCACCATCATGTTAGAACTAAAGTGCCATAATAGACTACTGAGGAGAGTCCTACAGCCACTCCTTCCACCCTACAATCCAATCACTACAGAGTTGTCAAAGGGATACTTTTAAATTACAAATCTGATCGTTCATCCTCTGCTTAAATACTTTCAGTGATTATCTATTGGCTTAGGGTACAGACCCAGACCCTTCTGATGGCCTGTAACATCTTGCATGGTCTTACCTCTGCTTTCTTGGCCATTTCACAGATCCAGTCCCCTCAGTCTCTATGTTCCAGCCTTACTGGCCATCTTTCCCTTACTGTGGACTGCTGTAAACTACGCCCCCCCAATCCAGTCTTTATGCTCTTGAATTCCCTTTCTTTAGAGTGCTGCTTATTTCCAACACATTCTGGAATCTCAACAAAAACAAAAAAAGTTTTAAAAACCCACTTTGGTGAAGCTTCCCCTGATTTTTGCCCCCACACTACCATCATCACCACAATGTGGATCAGATTTCCTTATTCTCCACTGTAATAGAATAATTTTCTTTTCATATTAATACATAACTACATATTACTATGATACTTAATATATTTTACTCAATTGAGAGCTTTATAAGGTTATAAAATAGTGACGTTTATTGAATAGGTTAATATCTGCCAGGCAGTTGGTTGGGTGCTAGTCTTCATTGTTGTCTTTAACAGTTCTTTCTGGAACACCTGAAAATTGGTCAAGCAGCCTGGTTACTGTGAATTCCAATCAATTATTTCCAATTAATTACCTAAGACTCCAGTAGGGCTGATTCCTGCTCACAGTTGTGTTGAATACCATTGGTTTTAACATAGGCAGCAGTGATTGCTGAGAGCACAGCTCCTACAGCTGGAGTGTTGGGTTTGTCATTCCCATTTCAACCAGAACCACTTAGTTTTATCCATTTTATCCATTTTTTTTTTCAGTGCATGCAGCTGTTTAAGTTCCTGTCAAAAAAAGGGGATGATTATTTTACGAAGAGTTGGAAGAGCATCTTAAGAAGAAAAGCAAAAGCAGTTGGAATTCATAAGTTTATCTTTGTCTCTCTCTCTCAGTATTTTCCTTTATCTTTTCTCATTTCCGGTTCTCCCATGACCTGCTCTCCATATGCCCACAACCACATGCGGTTCTCAGATCCTATAACCCATTCAGATTCGGCCTTCCATTAGTTGCCCCTTAGCAGTCCAAAGTTACTTTTCCCTGTTGCCCCAATAAAAATGCAAATTCCACTGGTGCATCAGATCTCATCAAGATGTTACAGAATTATCTGATTAAAAATTTACCTGTAGATATTGAATGTGGACAGGAAATACCCAGGAATCATGTTGCATTTTAAATTTTAAAACTGGAAGTTATCCTAACTTATGTCTTGTTGGTAGATGATAAGCAGGCGTGCCTGTGTCTGTGTGACCCCTTCCTCTCCCTCCCTTGTCTGCTCAGTGATGTGACATAGTCTTCCCATGGAAAGAACAGAACACATAACACCACAAACCGTTTTTATGTGTCAAACTTAGTGATTCTCAAATTAGTGAAGTTCTTGATGAATTTTCCACTGGTCTGTGGCAAAATGAGGAAAATAGGCCACTATAGTGCATTTTCGTAAAACCAAATTGATTCAGTTTGCAGAACTATAATTTATTCTGTGAATTTTGTCCTGTTTTAATGAAATAATTATTGCAGCAAAAAGTAGTTTTATTTGGAATGTCCTGATCTTGACAAAGCAAGACTTCCAGTTGTAAAACTCCTAATTTAAAAAAAAAAAGTCCATATATTGCCAAAGCCTTGCAACACAATATATTCCAAGCTCTTTGGGGAAAAGGATTTTTCCTTATTCTTCACTCTATCCCCACTGCAAGGCAAAGTGTCTGTCATACTATGGTGCCCATTATTTGGAGATGGAATTATGAGGTATACAGAGTAAGCCAAGTTGATGCTGGCCCTGATATCACTGCCCCTACATTAAACCCAGCATATGTGGGGTTAAAACCAAAGCACTCATTCCCTGCTTACTCCCTGGCTCCCTGGCTCCAGAATCCACTATCCACCATGGAGACAGACACCGCCAAGGACAAGCACCTGGATTCCTTATCATCTCCTCCTCTCCCCAAGGCCCAATGCAGGCTGGTGGGAAAGCTCTGACCAGCCAGGCCACTGAATCCTCTGCCTCTCTACAAACAGCCACATTCCTCACAAGCCTTTAAAACCTCTCACCTCCCCTCTTTCTGGGAGACAAGATGAAACAAGGCAAATGTGAGGACTCACTCTTGTCTCCCGGCTGATTTCATCCCAAATAAAAACCCTTTTCTTGCCATAACACTGGCATTGCAGTTTTTATTTGGCCCCTCGTGTGGTGGGTAAAGAACCTATGTTTGTTTGTGGTAACAAAGCCTTTTAATGGCATCCTTAGAGTTTATGCTGTAGTTGATCCGTATTAGCAGAAATCCTATCTGAAGTACGTGATAAATACTACTTCATATGAACCCCATGCTGGGGTGTATGTGGGTCTATCCATACTCTCTATTTTTTTTTCACTAGTTGGAATTTCAAAGACAGTTTATTCAATCAGTCCCAGAGAATCACCAAGGTGGTAAGGTTCCTGCCTTCCCACTTCTCCATATCTTCATTTCTAGAAAACAATGCCTTGAGCCATGTTTAAAACCTTCTACCATCTTTCTAAAACAGGTTCCCAGCCATCAAGATTCTGAGTCTTCTTACTCTAGGTGACTAGTTTCTTATCTATCTTTATATGTAAATTGTGTTAAATTTAACTAAGAAGACAAGGGAGTCTAATTTAAATTTCCTATGGCTCATCAGTCACACCCCATAGTGCTGGAAGTACTTTTAGGCAATGTTTTTCCGTCCTGGAAAAGTTGAAAATGGGCAACATGTCTTGTTAGCAATGATTCTTTTCCCCCTAGGAAACTTAGAACTGAAACTGAAAAAATATCTGTAATATAGATCTTACTCTGTATTTTATTAGACTTCGTGTTTTCTCAAATTTAGTAATTACATCCATATAATTTAACTTTTGCCAATTGAGATTTCTTGAGTATCCCCTCTAAAAGAAAACTTTACTGCTTCAGTTAGAATTCTGACCCCATAATATAGATGCTTTTCCCCCTTTGAGATCATTTAAGTATTTGTTTTTTCTCCATTTCAACTAGCTTTATCCTGCAACAGTGGAACGAAAATTCCCACTTAAGGATCCCCCTTAATCTTGTTCTTTCTCTTTCACCTTCTGTTCAGTCTGTCTGTCATTTTCTCCTGGTGAAAACAAGGCTTCTTTCCTCCCAAGTCTTCACATTGTGCCCCATGGAAGTACAAGACAGTGATCATGCTTAATGTAGACTGTCATTTTAAAGGAAGTCGACAGAATAAGACTGTGGATGTTAAAATGGTGGCACATATATCTCATTTATTTATACCACCGCATTAATGAATAGCAAAGATATTTAGCATAGGTCAATATTGGTGAATAAAATGTCGGAGGTTCAAACATGTCTTTTTTGTCAGTTGCAGTTAAATAAAAATGCATATATGCAAATTTCTGCTATTAGTATAGTTGGCCTTTGATCATTAATGACAAAAAGGGCAAGACCATAGCAAAGAGGGCCATGGGAAAGCATGATGCTTCGGTGCCCTTAAAATACAACCAAAAGACCTTGAGAGTGGAGACCTTGAGTTCAAATTGTCCTTCAGTCTCACAGGACCTCCCACTATATGGACCCAAGTTCCATATCAGGCTCTTTATTGCTCCCATGCCATTGCACACTTTGTCCTTGGAACTATTGATAATCTCTAGGACTCTATCACATTTGGTCTGTTGTTCTCCTATATCAGGAGGACATACTTTAGATTTATTCCCAAATAGAAACGTCTATGCTATCATAAACATTTGTAGCAGGCGTGTACCTTCATGGTCTCATTTTAAACACGTATCTTTCATTCTATCTAATATACATTTTCTGTTCATTATGCATGTTTACCACTATTTTTTCCTAAACCACTGATAAATATTTTCTATCTTCAACTTTTGAAGTCTTACTGATGACTTTTTAAGAATACCACCAAAGAGATTTAATAAGTCTCCTCTGTACATGTTATGGTGATAGTCACCCAAAATTTTGAAAACTTGTACATTCACATAAATAGTTAGGGTAGAAAGTAATTTCACTCTCATGAGAATATCATGGAGCTAGTTTTCTTAACTCAAATGCTTTCTTTCCAGTTATGGTGCTTTAGCAATAGCTTGTTTACTGTTGTCAATTTCCAAAAGCTGAATTTTTCTTAAGTAAGAAATGTTAGAAGTTAATTTTCTAGCAAAAAGGTAAAATCATGAATCTCAGATAACATAAAAAGAACACGTGTCAAAGATTTTAACTCACTAATTACAGAGGGAACAAAACTGATTCAAAGAAAACTCAAAGTGCCACAGGTTTATAGGGAGATAACAAATCCTGAAATAAATTTGCAAATGGATGAAAAACTGGGAAAACTGGTCAATATGCATTGGTCAAATCTCAGGCACAATTTGTATTTTTACAGACAGAAATTATTTGCAATACTGTTAGTTTTTTAGAAGTTAACGTCTGTCTCTATAGAGTTGTAAAATACGCTAGTCAAAGTTAGGTGCACACTCCTACAGGGTCAATTCATCTCCGGAAGCTATGATGTCCCACTGAAAAGATATTCAGTGGTCTCTTTTACCCATTTCAGTGAAAAGTTATTCCGTAGTCTTCCTTACCCATAAGTTCCCCCTCCTTGTGATCTTAATAAACTCGAAGAAAGATTATTCTTGATCACGAAATAAAGAAGGTTCATTAAATTTGGCCTAATTATTTGCATATATGCAGCAAAAGTCTTAATTTATTATGTATTCTTCTCAAGATTACTGTGCAAAATCCAGAGCTGTACAGTATTGAACAATCACAAAATTAACTTCTTTCTGGAAGTTGTCATGAGGAACCTCAGATTGGACTTTAATTTGAAAGGCTTCTAATATTTTCTATCCCTAGGGTAGGAAACCAAGCCAAAACACTTCTTTACACCAGACTTCACCTGTTACAGTATCTATACATTTGGATGAATTTTTTCTCTTCTTCAAGTCCGCAAAGCATCGTTCCTTAGGTACTCGGCATGCCAAGAGGTGGCCTTTCTGATCTCCTCTTATGCTGCAACTCTACAGCCAGGTGCCAGGGCAGTAGCTCAGGGAAGACCGTAGGAAGTGGCTTCATAGGGAAAGGCGGTCATAGTCCATTAGAAGTGGCTTATCACCTGATTAAATGAGCATTATTCTCAGTTAGAACACTTTATGTGAGGACATGGTTGCGTAATCAGTTTTTCCAATTATATCTTGGTAGAAATGAAGACCGATTCTTACTGAGCCTACAGAAACAACTGAATGAGCATGAAAAGTCAGAAGACTTAAGAACTTCTGGAGAAGTCAATAGAAATCAGATAATAGTTTAAAATATTTCATTTCAGTTTACAAAGGAGAGTCTATCAAATTGTCACCTTTCACAAGATTGGGGTTAGAAGTCGCATGAAGCTGTTTTATTCTTGACTCAGCCCAGTATGAAAACTATCTGAGTCATCAGAAACCTTTACCCAAGGGTCTGTTTTAATTGTCAACAGCAGGAAGTACCTGCTATAGGCCTTTTCCATGGTGTTCTGCCAAAGTCTCTGTTTCCTGAAGACAAAAACTCCGGTAGCTTATAGAAGAGTCTGCACACAGCATCAGAGTAAAACAAGGACTGTAGGTGACAGAGACTTACTGGCTATTGTTAATTTCTTACTGAAAACTTTCAAATGTGAGAGGACTAATAAGAGTTCTTAATAAGAATCTGTAAGTGACCAAAAATGTTGGTTGCTTCTACGGCAAGCAAAACACCATAATAGTTATCCCAAATATAATTTTAGACAAACCGCCTCTAGGGATGACTGATTAAGCTCATTTTTGTAAAGTCAGTGAATGTTACACCTGATTTATAGAAATGGATGAACACAATTTTTATCGAGGATAATCCTGAGACATCATATACGTAATATACAAAGAATACACCTACAATATGAAGCAAACAGATTCAGTAAGTAAAGAATAAGGCTTAGAAGTCTGTATTTTTGTAAAACTCTATGAATAAGTCTGACATAAATCCTCATTTGAGAACCATTGGCCTTGAAAATACTGGATTCAAGTTAAAGAAGTAAGATTGTGGCCAAGTAAGCAATTTAAATAATTACAAAAATATGACCAATAGCACTATACTGTTGTCTAACGTGTTTAGGCAGACCACCACTTTAGGCAGATCACTGACAATATAGGGAAAATCAACTAAACTATTTCATAAGAACTTTGATGAGTGTTTCCCTGAGCATAAAAATTTACAGGCCTAGTGAGGATTTTGGTGCAGTTGATCCTCATTATTCATGGATTCCGTATTTGCGAATTTGCCTACTTGCTAAAATTTATTTGTAACCCCAAAATCAACTCTCATGGACGTGCAAGTCCCAGTTGAGGTCAAACAAGGAGATGCTCTGCCTTCTCGAACTAGCTTTCCCACTGTAAACAAGTGTTTCTTTCATGGTTAATTTAACGCTATGTTTTTCATATTTTTCTGCTTTTTGTTGGTGATTTCACAGTCTAAAATGACCCTCATGGGCTAAAGATGGAAGAATAATAGTAATATACTATAGCTGATTAAGTAAAATGAGATTTTATGAGTCTCTGATAACAACAGATAAATAAATAAATAGCAAGAGAAAGGAAAGTTGTTTCTTACAGTAGAGTGCTGACTAATACACATAGAAGGAATAATGGAACTAGAAATCACCATTTTGTAACCATCACTGTATAAAAACTGATAAGGAAAAGAATAACTGGACAGTAAATCATGAGTGAGGAGAGGTTAGACGAGGTTCAGAGCATGTACATAATCTTAAGGATCTCCCCACAAGTTCCTGATTACAGTCCATCCTCATCGTTTACAGGTTCTGTATTTTTAAATTCACCTGCTTGCAATTTAAGGTCTCTTTGAGCAACCAGGAAGTACTCCACCTGTGGAAATTACTTTGGATCATCCTCTGATGCTAAAATCTGCTTCTTTCTTCAATTTTAGAGGCAGCTCAATCTCTAAAGTTTGGGTTTCTTATTTCACCCAGAAATAACTTGGTGCCTCACTGGGAGTCTCTGTTACTGACACCACAGCCTTCCTTCTACCCACCTCAATTCTCGCTATCAGACCTCCCGGGGCTGTTACAGACGTGATCAGACACATTTGGTCCTGACTTTCTCTCTGCTCAGCAATGCCAGCCACGTTTTAGAGTCGGACTGGACAGTGGCCCTGTCAACTTCAGCCTATTTGTCACAGCCACATGTAGGCGATACTGGGTCTGTGTGTGATAATTGTTTAAAGATTTCCATTTTTTCTTTAGTGAATGACAAGTGCCTTCTTAATTGTTTCAAGTTTTCATTTTTGTGACAAATGTCCGTGAGCCACTTCCATTTGTCAAGTACAGATTTTCTCAATCTCAGCAAAATTGACATTTGGGGCCAAATAACTCTTTGTTGTTGAGAAGTACCCTGTGCACTGTAGGATGTTTAGCAGCAGACACAACCTCTACTCATTAGACACCAGCAGTATCCTCCAAGTAGTGACAATGAAAAATGTTTCCAAGACTGGCTCCATGACCTAGTGGTTAAGTTCAGCATGCTCCGCTTCAGCGGCCTGAGTCTGCAGGTTCAGATCCCAGGTGCAGACCTACACTACTCGTCAGCCATGCTGTGGCAGTGACTCACATAAAAAATAGAGGATGATTGGCACAGATGCAGCTCATGACTAATCTTCCTCAAGCGAAAAAAGAGGAAGATTAGCAACAGATGTTAGTTTTAGGGTTAATCTTCCTCAGCAAAACAACAACAATAAAAAACTGTTTCCAGACATTGCTAAATGTGTCCCCAGTTGAGAACCAGTGGTCAAATACTTTATTTTGAATGTCCATTGCCACTTGATAGCTAAGTAATTTTGAGCAGGATACTGAACCTCAGTATCCTCAGCTGTAAAATGGGCATACTGTTGCTTCTAATGGAAGTTATTATTAAGAGATAAATGAGCTAATACATTCTGAGCCCTAAGTGTAACATCTTATAAATAAGATCGTCAAATAAATGAAAGCCCTTATTATTTTACTATTGATTGCAGATAGTTAAGGGAATAAGTGAAAAATCAAAATAAACATTTTTATGCTACTTTGAAACACAATGTTATTCCATGGACAGCTGTTTAGAATGGCTGATTAAACAAAAATGGTAATTTCTTAGAAGGCCCATTTAAGTTATTTTATTGACATAGTCCCATTGAAGTCCATGAAGTTATAAAAATTTTTCCCAAGACTTTTTGAGATCTGCAGTCTAACGTCTAGGATGCTTTAAATTTATGTGCAAGTTTGTCATTAAAAGATTCTCATGAAGCTCTGGATGGATGAGAAGCCATTGCCTATGTCCCCACAGTTAGACAGCTTCCCTAACAGCAGAAGCAAGTTCTCTAGGGCAGATGCTGTGTCCTATTTATTCCCTATACAGGACAGGAACCACTATGCCTTTCGATGAGCTCAATTTTGATAGTGTACTCTTTTCCGGGAGAATCTTTTAGAACTGACATTAACTCTTGGAAAGGATTAGTTTACTATTGGAGCTACCTTTGGTAGCTAAAGAAAACCAATACATTTCAACAAAGGTAAAAACAAAATTTGTGTGAAATGAAGGATGCTGAAAGATCTTCTCACTCCAAAACAATACTGTTTCCAGAGGGTCTCTGTCTTAAGTAAAATATATTTTCCATTAACATATATTAATACATTAGCTTAGTGAGGACCACAGGATTGAGACATAGGGCAGGTAGGTGAAGATGGGGCACAGAGGGGAAATAAATGCATTCGGAATGTTGTATAGAGTCTAGGAAGAGCTGATTTTAGTCATTCACGCCAGGAGGACCAAGTGGAAACTCACTTCCAGTTTGATCTGTCTGATATGACTGCTGGGCACGGTGGGAAGCCTGGAGATGTCCTAGTCCCTGGTGCAGTAGGCCCAGGCTCAGTGTGGGCATAGCCTTTGGAACCCCAAGTTGTGGGCAGATGCTAGGGAAGGCAGACATTTGCAGAAGTGGCATCTTATGAGGATTCTTAAGTTAACAGAAAGACAAATGGTGTAAAGAGAGATTTCTAACTCAAAGAAAACTAGGAAAGACCAACCAAGTGGAGCTATCTAACTTCAGAATCCAAGAAAGCTGTTGTAGAGGACTGAAGCTGGGCCCTGGAGCAATTCTCTCAGGAGTTTGGGCGTGTGCCTGGTTTTATTTAAATGTAGAGTCACACTTCCTGGTGAAGATAAGGGTTGAGGGCCTACTTCATTCAACATTCAATGAACGTTTATTGAATAGGTTAATATCTGCCAGGCAGTTGGTTGGGTGCTAGTGACGTAAAGTATTTTCCATTGGCATTTCCTCCTCTGTGACTTGCTGGTGTGCATCACTGCCAGATTGTATTGGGCTGTTTATGTGCTTCTTATCAACTTATTTGATATTCCTGTCTATGTTACAAACATTTTCTCTCAGTCTTATCTGTTCTTAGACTTTGTTTGTGGTATTTCTTCCGTGTAGAAAGTTTAAATTTCTTTATAATCAAATCTCTTAATCTTCTCCTTTAATGTTTCCTTTATTGCTTCTGAATGTCTCCCCGACTACATGGGTATACAAATATCGTCCTAATTGTCTTGTGAATATTGTGTCTTTTACATTTATATCTTTAATCCACCTAGAATTTATTTTTGTAATGATATAACAAAATGATCTAACCACTTTTATCCAGATGGGTAGCTAATTATGCAAAATGTATTTAGCAAATAAATAAAGGAATGAAACACCATCTTTATTATATATTAACTTCCTATTTATACATTTTGGATCTTTACTCAATCCCATTAATCTATTCTTTTATTCTTGTTTCTATAAGTTTCCTAGGAATACAATTTTGATTACTAAAGCTTTGCAATATATTTTAAATCTTTTTGGGTGAGTCCTCCCTCATTAGTCGTTTATTTTCTTTAAATGCTGGGCAATTTTCTATTAAAATTTTAAAGTAGACTCTATCTTTTTTAGTAGGGATTCTGACAGGCTTTTAAAATTAATTTTATATGATCATTTGGAAGATTGACATTTTACTGATATTAAGTAGATGCTGTGGTCGGTTTCCCAACATATATTACTTCTTCTCCTGGCATGAACTCTAATTTGAGTTCAAGCATTTATATGTCCTCCATGATTCCCATCAGCTTGGAGAGACACTGACTCCCTCTGTGTCTTCAGGGTAGGGGCATGTGGCACACAGTCATCAGCCTTATCCCAAATCCTGGCCCATGTTTACAGATGAACCTGTGAGCCAAACTGGGCAATGAGGCACAAGGAGAAAGTACTTGTGGATTTTTGAGGAAGAACTTTCCTTACTTCTATAAAGTAATTCCCATACGTAACGTACTCTTTCTTCCTCAAATCAATGAGGAAGTCTAGAGCCCTAACATTGTTGGCAGCGCCTAGAGAACCCCAAAGGAAGCAGGATGAGGATGGAACTGACAAGTTGAAGGCAGAACAAAAAGGCAAACAGATATATGGAGCCGCAGAATCCAACTCTAAACTTCCAGTTTGTAAGCCAATAAGTCTCCTTCACTCATGCTTCTTAAGCTTCAGTGTGAATAAGTCATCTGGAAGGCTTGTCGAGACAGATACCTGGGCCCGACCTCCTGAGATTCTGATTCAGCAGTTCTGGAGTAAGCCCCAAGAACCTGCATTTCTAACAAGATCCCAGGTAACGCTGATGCACGTGCTCGATGACCGCACTTTGAGAAGGGGTGCCCTGCATTATTCCAGCCACTTTGAGTTTCATTTTCTCTTATTTGCAACCAAACACATCTTAACTGATATAACATCCAGGAGTGGTTTTGTTTATTTTACGGTCATATTCCTTGTCCATCAATAAAATTTATTTTTCTATTTATTTACTTATGAAATTCTATACTTTCTTCATCTAGATCCCTTTCCTTTCATGGTTAATTTATTCCTTAAGTAAGTTAGAGGTTTTGTCAACTAACACAGTACTACAAGTATTTTTTTTTGCCTGTGAATAAGACATGTGTGTGTGCATGTGTGTGTAATACATATCTATTGTTTTTGAACATTTATTAGTGTTTAGACAATTTCCTAAAATGATAATGAGAGATAGTTTGCATTACAATCTCTTTGATTTTCATGACATAAAATCTGTCATACTCAGAAAACAGAAAACAGAAGCACACTATAAATTTTTCATTGATGCAAGTTTAATGGGCTTTTTATAGAGGAATTAACAGGTTTAAAAGAACGTGGTTGAGATAGGGAAGCATTCAAGTGAAAGATAAAAATAAGTATTTTTCATACATGCAGAGACTCATCAAGTTTGTCACCACAAACATTCAAAAAGAATTGAGAATGTACATTAGCAAATCAAGTAACGACACTAAAAAGGGAAAATGTTGGAAAAAGACAGAGTAGAGAGAAATAAATTCACAAATGAATAATTGAATATAAATAGTTTATGATACCCTTTAAAAGTAATATTACTCAGAATATTGCAGATTATTATAACATTTTAGTGGTGACAGTTGAGGAGGATGAAAAAAGGTAGGCAAGGTTCCCATCTTATGGTAGGAAATAAACTGATATGGCTGAATCTAAGTAACAGCAGAAAAAATGAGTTGAAATATGTATGTTAAGATTTTAAAGATGTACACCAGGCAGAGAGAAACAGGATTGACAACTTCAACCCACAAGTGGCAGACAAAAAATAACAAGTCATCATGACAAATCAAATTAAAAGAAGAAAACACAGAAACAGAGCAGAGGGTATAGGAGATAGAAAACAAAAGAATATGGTAAGGAGAAACGGAAGCATTACCTTTCACAAAAAAATAGCTTAATTTCTCCAAGTCAAAGATTTCCAACAATGTAGTTATAAGCTTTTTCTTAAAGATAAGTATCTAAAAAGTAATGTTGTCGAAGACTCAAAATTAATTGATTGCAATTAGGTACTAGCAAATGCTAACTCAAAGAAAGCAGTTATGCTAATATTGAGATTGGACAAAAGAGAACTAAAGGTGAAGTTCATTAAAAAGCAAAAGGAGGTATATTGGATACCAATAAAGTCACCAGCCAATGAAAGGTACAAAAGTCATGAAACATTGCCAACTTTGTAAATTTTTAACGTAAAAGGTGTTGCCAACACCAAGAGAAACTGACCGTTTCACAGTGAGAGAATTCAAGCGATTAGCTGGCTAAAAATTGAGAAAGATATAAATCAGGAGTAGCAAGCACTTTCTGCCAAGAGCCAGATAGGACATATTTTAGACTTGAGGGCCGTGTGGTCTCTGTCACACAACTCTGCTGCTGTAATGCAAAAGCAGACAAAAACGCATCAGCAAACGGGTGTGGCTGCGTCCCAATAAAACTGTGTCTACACCTGTAGCGGAGGAAAATAATTTTCTCTCTACTCTTCTGAGTTCTGTAATGAGACAAATGAACAAGAGAAAAAAAGACAGAAATTTATTAACATGTGTACCGCACGTGTTACATGGAAGATACCCAGGAAAAGAGAGTAATTCTCGAAGAGGCAGTTTCAGGATTCAGGATTAAATACCATCTTAATAGCGAAAGGAGAGAGGGATGTATGCCTCTCAGGAGAGAGTAAATGACTTTTAAGAAAGGTGAAGGGGCCCTTAGAAGAATAGATTAGAGGCATGATAGTTTGTAACAAAGTGTGTCTCATGGTGCTGTCAACTTCTAGTCTCCTCTCCCGCGATGAGAGCCAATCTTCCCTGGATGATGAAACTCCCAGGGAGGGGATTTATGACAATAGAATTCCTTTTGGAGAATTTACCTTTAGGTAAATAGGGGGAGTTCAGAGAAAACCTCTATCTGCATTTACTGTTTTTCCAGTGCATGAAGTTCAAAGTAATCAATTTACCAAAGTGCATATTTTTGGGTGGCATGTCCTGGACTCATGCAATTATATTTTGGGGTGGCATGTTCAGCTACTCTTCATAACTACAGATAACAGATAAGATTTGGCTGTGACTATAGCTTGCCAATCTTTGATAGAGATGATTTGAATAGCAAAACAAGGAAACTGATCTATAACTATATAAGGCAACCACTGAAGAAATGAGACTCAGAGGATACAATGAGAAAACAACTGCTTCCACTGCAAACCACCATTCTGTGGGGCTAGTCTTTCCCTTTCCTGAGGTGAAATCTATCAGTTTTCTGATCACTCTCAGAAACTGAAAAGTCCTTCAGTCACTTTGAATAATAATGCACACTCAGTTCAGTAACTGAACGTCCAGTCTCATGCAACAGATGAAACTCAGAGCTGGGTTTAATGTTAGAGCTCCTGCCTCTCCTCCACTTGTCTCCAGTCTTGATAGGAAGGCTGCAGTGGGAAAGTGGGGAGCATGATTGACTTCCTCAGGACTTTCCTAGCTTGTGATTCTATTCCTCTCCCTCCCACTCCCTGGGCTCCTCCTGTGATGAAGCAGGGAAGGGAGGGAAATTAAGGGACAGGAAAAGGCTTTCTTGATTAGTGTTGATGTAGCTCTGGCCATGGAAGATGTCAAATCTGTCTTTCATGGATATTGTGCGGGTTCTTTTGGAGACACCTTATCACAGCTCCCCTTGATGCAGTTAAAAGCATATTCTCTTGGTGACTTTTGATTCAGCCTCAACTCCTGTTATGCCTCTGGCCTCTTTCCACAGGGGTCATCTCACCTGAACCCCAGGTAACCATCTTGAGCTGTTTCAAATATGACCCCAGCTGATCTTTTCCTATAATCCACATTTCATCATTAGGTTCAAAGGGTGTGAGTGTGTGAATTAGGATGCTAGATTCCAATCACAGCCACAGTATCTGGTCTGCAGCAATAAGTGAAGCTTGTTTAATTTGTCCAGCTATATAACCTACGGGAATAGGGTGTAGGTAGCAGAATGAATATACGTGTTCTATGTTAATTCTGTCTAGGATTAACATATTAGGATGAGTTAGTTTGCATACAGCCGATCATAGCATGGCCTGAACAGGAACGACACTCCTAGAGGAACTAATCACAAAAAAGGAGTTATTTGTTCCAGAGGAGAAAACCCCTGAGATTTCATAGCTCGAAGGCCTTTCTCCCACTGGGGTCCCAGATGGTTGCTCCTCTGCACTTCCAACACTTGAAGAATCTGGCCAGACAAATACGGATCTTGTTGTGCAAGAGGCATTGCACTGGATCCTATCCACAGTGGTGGCCTAGACTTCAGCTGGGGAGAGAAGACCCACCCCTGCAGAGGTTAGAGGGACTTTGATTACTGCCCTAACATAATATGCATGTACCATGTGCACGAATAGGACTATTTAGGCGGGATTGATGGAATAATTTTACATTTAATCTCTTTTCTAGGTTTACAACCTCATAGGAAACGTAAGTAGTTTGGGAGGTTACCTTTGATCAGTTTTCACATGCATGACAGTCAGCGGAGTGAACATGACATCTCACTGTCAGTCTTAGACCTCACCCCCACCCACCAATGTGGCTCTAATAGAGACATGCACATCTCTGGGCCTCTGTCAATGGAAATGCTCTTGCCATCCACCACAGTTCTCTACTCTGGTGACACAAGGACCTTCACACAATTCGTGTCCTTTAAATTTCTCAGGAGTATGCCTGATATTCTAGAGGACACATATCAAACTGTCTGGGTGGTCTCAGTAGAGAATCTTCCACGTGAGAGTTTAGGTGAATTTGAAGCATTCCTCATCCTTCCACAGAGGGATGGGTGGTACTTAATGTCCACCAACAGTTCTCTCCAGAAAAAGTCCCTCTCTACCTTTATTAAGCTGTCTCTGGCTGAAGTCTGAGTCTGCAGTTTACATGGGCTGGTGGTGGTGGATGGATTGCAAAGCTGATTTCCAGGCTTTCCTTTGTAAGATTTATATAATTTGGTAGAGCCCCTCACAATAGAATGTGAAAGTAATTGCCACTGATTTTTTGTGACTTCGGCCACACCTGAGGTAGAAAGAGTTCCAATATAACATTCTGTTACATAGAAATGTTTCAGTATCCATGGAAATTTCATTTAAAAAGACCTTGTAATCTTTTATATAAGGAAAATCTCAATGAAGACCCCAAATCAGAAATCACTCAGGCTACATTTCAGGCACTAAATTGTGAAAATAAAGGGAAATATTTATTTAGATATGAAGAAGACTTCTCTAAATAACCCTTGGGTTAACTAGGGGGATCAAAGCTAAAATTAAATTCTAATTAGAAATGAGCAATGGGAACACTACCTGGCTCATGATGTGAATGTGATTAAAATGCTACACAGAGGAAAATACACAGCCCTTAAAGCATTTATTAGAAAACAAAGAGAACCAAAAGTAAATGTAAAGATGCTCTGGGACAGAAAGTAAAAGACAGTTATGGCTGTAGCAATGCGCTGTCAGCTTACACCTGCACACAGCTGGTTGTCATAGTAACATCTTAGATAAAAAAGGTGGACTAAGAGGATGCGAGATTGGGCACACGTTGTATCTCACTAATCAAGGGTATGGAGAAACATTGAGCTTCTCAAACATCTGATGGGATAAAATACCAAGAGAATTACTTAATTTGGTCAGTATTTTCTCATATTCCCTACTTAAAGCCATTGTACGGTTAAAAATAAAACAAAACAGAACATATGAAAGTGAGCTTACGATTGAATAAAACGGAACTAAATTGGTTTATGGAAAAGGCCAAGCAGATTGCAGTTAAACGAAATGAAATGTTGGGATCTAAAGTTGAGTAACTCCATCCTAATTCACTCTGCTGTAATAAAACATTTAAGCATTCACATTATGGATATAAGGTCACCCACTGTTCTGAGTCTCCCTAAAAGAAGCTCATAGCTAAGTTATAAATTAATTTAAAAGGTTTTATAAAATTGCAAATGTTTTGCTGAGCCTTTAGAAATGCTTCCATGGGAAATTACTAAGAATGCAATAAAAATATTTTTAACAGGCTTAAACTGGCAATTTAAACTTTTCTAACATGAAAGATGATTACTTTTCAAATTTAGCCCAGCATTAGAATTTTTTTAAAGATTTGAATCCATTTAAATAAAGTAATTTCTCAAAATATTTTTGCTTTTCTTCTCCCTATGTTACCCTTAGAAAATTTTGAATGATTTAAGGAAAACAAAAATGCTGTATACTTTTTTGAGATTATGTAAGGGTGATTTTTGAGTTTTTAAAAGATGTTTAGCTCTATTTTATGTTGATTTTAAATGTGTCTTAGTCACAAGTTTACATATCTGTTGAGATTCTATTCAGTTTTTGATTACTGCTTTTATGAATTTCTTCCAAATACAACATTGATTGTTATAACAATGCAATGCAGAGAAATGAGGCTTGTCCTGTCAAAGAATCAAAATATAAATGTATTTTAGAATTATACATAGATGTAATAAGAAATTTAATTAATTAATGAGAAATGGAGTAGTTTGCGGTTCTTCTCTTCTTTCCTCTCCCCAGATTGCAAGTACAGCGGAGGAAGAAGTAAGTTCTACCAGAGAGAAGGAGGTGCAGAAAGACCCATAGAATGCAAAGCTTGAAAGGAATATTGAAGGATGCGGCGGTGTTTACCAGATGAGCAACAAGACTGTGAGCACACGAGCCCCTTCTCATGAGCTCCATCCCCTCCAGTTAAAGAGGGAAAATGAGGATTACAAAATTTGGGCAACTCTCGTGACCTCCCAGATATGACCCTGGTGTTGAGTGTAGCATCGCATAAGGGAGTCGTTTTCACTAGAGTATGTTAAATGTTGGTTCAACCACATAGACTCTGCAGCATTGTGCTTGTAGTTGTATAGTTGTTTACTCATTACTGTAATTATTACCATGCCACATCCATCGAAACTAGAGCTCAATTAACAAAGTTAAAAACTTTGTCAGAAAAGTGGTAAAACCATCACACTAATAACGGCTTTGAAAACAAGGACAAGAGTGAAAGGGGGATAGAAACTAGAAAAGCCGTAATAATATACTAAGCTGTTTCACAAAGCAAAAGGAGAATATTTATTTAAAAATTTAATGAAATACAGAATATTCACCCAAAGTGGGCTCTAAATAATTTATCATATTTAAAACTGCTTCCTCTAAATTTAACACATTCATTTTTTAAAAGAATGCTTAATTAAAAATTTTATATGATTAAGAAATTTATTTTAATGATTTCCATGAATTCTAACAAAAGACTTATGAATACTTTTTATGCTCCATGGCTTTACTCATACCCACTTCCTTGCAACTTCCCTTCTTGGACATGACTCTGGTCAATCTGGATTTTGTTTAGGTATTTTCTTGCTCAAATCTGCATCTTTCTCTCTCCTTTTAAAAATCATCTGACATCAAAGCATTTTACTCATATTGAAAACCTTCATCAACTGCTGTTTGTTTCTCTTTGCTAACATCACCAGTTGCCCTGAACCCAGGCAACCTTAGCAGGATATATTCCTTTCTCATGTTCTCCTCTTCCATTTCCTGCAGCGTCTGATGTAAAACAGATTTTAAAGTTCATAATAGAACAGAGGTCAACATGAAAGAGTCTAGAATTCTGACCTTTGAGTTTTGCTTCTGGTCTTTATTGCTACAACAAATAGTTACTCAAACTATTATTTTCCATGTCATACTAAAACATTGGGATGACAGCACTTTCTTTTTCATCATAGATAAGGATTTTCAAAGGATTCTCAAATATTTAAGAACAGGCATAAAGAAAAAAATATAACAGTAACACAACGTAATCAAAATGAACAGGACCATTCTTAAGTTTCTAAAATCTGGGAAACAACAAGCATACAATCTAAATCCATGCTCGTCTCCTCTCCTGTTTTGATCCAAAATGTGTCTTCAAACAGTCTCAGGCTGATGCCTCCGCCTGTGCTTTGGATTCTATTCCCTGCCACTTCATGTGGGAACATACACTGAGCATTTTCTCTTTTTTCTTTTCTATATATATAGTCAAAATAGATCTTTTCCAGCTTTTAAACACACATCTATCTCCTTCATTTTGAAATAACCAGCCTTTTCACATCTCCACAGCACCCACAGCTTCTGCCTAACCCTGTTCTCTCCCACACAGCCACACTTCTCCAGTGGGTGCCATTCTCCTCACTTCATTCCTCACCTGCCTCTCCCTTCTTAGCCCACTCCAGTCTGCTTCTGTCAGATCGTGCTAACAAAATAGCTCTTACGAAAGTCACTAAATCCAAAGGCCATTTTTCAATGCTGCTCTCAGCTGCAGTCAAGTGAGAAGGACTGTCTTTCTTCTTGAAATGCTATCACTCTGAGGCATCAGAAACCTACACAAGGGGAAAAAGATTACGAATTTTGTA
Source organism: Equus quagga (assembly GCF_021613505.1). NCBI lineage: Eukaryota > Metazoa > Chordata > Mammalia > Perissodactyla > Equidae > Equus > Equus quagga. Next base: position 179,725,095 of record NC_060267.1, on the reverse strand, counting down.
CCCTTCCTACAGATCTTCCTCTCCCATACTCTTCCTCTCCTTTCCTGTTGTCCTCGCCCCAACCTGGGAAATCCTAGGGTCTTCTACTAGACTCTCCTTTGGGATTTTGAGATGTATAATCTGTAGAAAGAGCAGGAAAACAATACAAGAAAATAGAGAGAACAGAGGGATTCAAGCAAATAGAGAGAATATTACAGAGAAGAGAAGAGGTATTTATATTATAATTGGGTGGGGAGATAGGAATGAGAAGAAAAAAGTCAAATACATTCTTGGGAACAAAATAGTTTTATCCTTTATATCAAGCTTTTTTACTTGAAGAAGATGGAGAGCCACTGAAATGTTTTAAGAAAGAGACATTGGAGTAGGTGGAATCTGTTGGAGATGAAGCAAGATTCGAATTTTATCGAATATTTAATAATTAACTGGATATTTGGATATTTGCAAAGTTGTTGACACACTTGCAAGTAAGGGATGGAGATATTTTGAAAATATTCTTGGTGGCTTGACTTTTTCTTCAGATAAACTCCTCCATTCTCACATCAATATGGATGGCTCTATGCAAATTACTTCTAAATGTATGTCATCAACCCAGATACTGTCTCTGAATGATAGACTCAGATATCCAATCCCTAGTTGATATTTCCACCTAGATGTACAACAGCATTACTAAGCCCAAACAGAACTCGTGATCTGCTCTCTCCCCACAAAACACGTTCTCTTCCAGGGTCACTTATCACCCTGAATGCTGCTCCTGTCTATTGAGTTGTTCCATAAGCCTTGGACTTACCCAAGATGAACCGTTAAAAGAAAACAAACACAATTCATAGTACTGGACAGTTAGAATGTCTGTAGTTATAAATAACAGGATGTCTGACCAAAATGGCTTAACAAAGAAGGATTTTTTAATTTAATATAATAGAAGTAAGAAAGTGGTAGTTTCATGGATGGCTAAGTCAAAGGTGTGAAAATGTCATCAACACACTAGTGATTTCCATGCCTCAGCATTTGGCAGCGCATTCCCCTAAAAGCCCGAGGTGGTTGATGCAGTTCCAAACATGTTGTTTAACCACAGTGACAATCTACCAAAATCACATAGAAAGTAAAGAAATGGAAAAAGATATACCAGGAACATGCATTCCAAAAGAACTCTTATCTTGCAATATTAATATCAAGTGTATTGGCACTGATTCCGGAACAAAATTCCTTGGGTTTGAATTCTAGCCCTACTAGATATTAACTGTGTCACCCCAAGCAAATTACTTAACCTCTGTGTGCTTCCATTGCCTCTTTACTCTAGTCAATTGATCTTGTGACGGTCAATCACAGGACATAGCAGTATGTAGGTGACTGGTCTGACAATAATAGTGCCACAGCCCATGGCCACTGTGTTGAGCCAGGGCAATCCGAACATTTAGTAGGGTTATTTATACTAAAGCCAGGAGGAAGATCATGCTTCCCTCTGAAATGCTAAATATGTCATGACCTCCCTCCACCCTCCACTCTATGATGTGGAGGAAGGTTTCTGAACTGTAGAGAGAATGGCTGCAATCCAGAGGAAAGCTAAAACAAGAGATGAAGAGAAAGAGGAAGAGCCCAGAGAGCATCAGCAGAGTCTAGCCCTACCTTCCCATTTAGAGGAGCCACAGCTCCTCTCGGCTTCAGCTGGATTAAAATGGATTTCATTTGCTTACAAAGAATAGTGCTATCTAGCTCTGTAGTTTTTAGACTCTCATCGACATAGTGGTTAAATTCTCCATCCGTGTGTGAGTCTTGAACACCCCTCCTTCTTGGAACAGTAGCTGAAGCTCAAGGGACATGGACCATGTAGAAGGAGTTGGACATTTGTATTTAGACTATATTAAAAAAGGTCATCGGCATTATCCCTGGACACGTGAAATCACGTTAATCAACTCTCATTGTGCCTGGGACATAGTAAGTATTCAATAAAGATTTATCTCCCCTGGTAAAAAGTTTCAAAGATAATACAAAAAAGGAATAGTCTCCCTCCTCAATATGTATACAGATATAGTATTATCATTAATCTGTATCTTGGTTTGAAACTTTAATACTTGAATTTGACAGTAGGAAAAATGAACATCTTTTCTGATCTTTTAAAATTGAACATACTTCTGGGGCTGGCTCTGTGGCCGAGTGGTTAAGTTCATGCGCTCCACTGCAGGCAGCCCAGTGTTTCGTTGGTTTGAATCCTGGGCACGGACATGGCACTGCTCATCAAACCATGCTGAGGCAGCGTCCCACATACCACAACTAGAAGGACCCACAACGAAGAATATACAACTATGAACCGGGGGGCTTTGGGGAGAAAAAAGGAAAAAAATAAAATCTTTAAAAAAAAATTGAAGATACTACTTATATTCTTTCTTCATAATTTCAGAATTGTCAGTATAAATGTTTGGTTCGAATATTTATTATGTAACTTCTTTTCCACTACAATTTTACCATTTTCTTAATACTCTTTTAAAATTATTTAGAATCCTGTTGTACAGCATCAGAGTTTGAGTAACTTATAAAATGTATTCAACTCCCTATTATAGTGCCATGTCAGTATATGAAAAAATATTTATGGATATACTAGAGAGAAAGAAGAAAATAATATGAAATAAAAATTGAAATTGACAACTTAGAAAATACGTTTATTTAAAAGTACTGAGTAGAAAATTCTCCATAAATATATTCCTCACACACTAACCACTCCATCCCACCCCAAGCAACATAAGACATCTCAGAGAAGATATCCCAAGATAAAAATTGGACTTGAGTCAGGAATTACTTAATTTTACTCCTAAATCTGACAATGACCAGTATGTCGACAAAAATAATCCATAACCAATCTATAAATGAAAATTTGGGTGAGTTTATTCTGAGCTTAAATCTTAGGATTACAACCCGGGAGAGTCTTTCCACAAAGGAACAGAGCACTCCAAAGAAGTGAGGGTACACAGGGCGGTTATATACCCTCAAAGAGAGTGTTTCACATATGATTGAAATGTCCCTCCCACAATAGTCACAAGATTGCCCTGTCGGCACAGCACTTGATGGACACGGCAGGTAGTGGGTCTGCTCTCTCGGAGGGCGAAGCAGGAGGCAAGTCTATTGTCTCGAGCTGGGCGGTCACAGGTGAGCGCAGCAATCAGTTTCTAGCCTAAGGAAAAATACTTAATCCTTAAGGGGATGCCGCCAACGTTGGGAGGGGGAGAGAAGTTGCACCTTTATCTCAAGGGCCTTTTGCTCTTGCCATAGGGAATCTCTAAAGCAGACACACAATGCATGCTCAATGGCCTCGGTCAGGCCCTTTTGGAAAGACAAGGTCAGGCCGAATTAGGTTTACACCAAATGGCTTCCTCATATTCTCCAATATATCCTATTGCTTGCCATTTTTATTTGTCAAGTAGAATGAGGAATTTTGGATGAAAAATATTCTGGACTTCATTTATTCATCTGATTTGGGCTATCATAATCCTGTGGGTTAAAAAAGTACAAGTTCTATACGAGAATTCAGTGATTCTCATCAGGGCCTGAGCCATGCAAAGAAGTTAGTGGAGAGTTTCTCTGGTGTCTCCCCAACTTCCTTGTGATTATGCCTCTTCCCCCACATGGATTTTTCCCTTTCCTCTCTTCAGTCAGGTGTCAAAAGATAAACCGAAGCATATTAAAAATTTTAAGAGTTTATTTGAGAAAAACTCGACTTGAATTGGGCAGCATCCTGTTTAACAGATAGGAGCCCCGAGGAGCTGTGCAAAATGCAAAACTTCTATAGGTGGAAGGGAGCAGGAACAAGGAAGTTAGACCAGGCAAAAAAGCGAGTTGGTTACCGCAAGTTTACTTTCCTTTAAGGAACAGCAGGGGTCTGTCAGGCAGATGACCCAACTAATGCTGATCAGGCAATTCCTAATTGACTGGTTTAAGTTTCCATTTCTGGGAGAGCCAAAGTTGTAATTAAGTTAAGTCTTGGTTTGATGATGTGGAGTTTAGCATAAGCGACTCCATTTGTCACCAGCTAGTTGCCCTGAGGAACTCAAGAGTGGGGATTTGGAAGCATTTAACTCTTTTCCAAATAGTCTTTTTTTTTTTTCCTTTTGTTGTGTTAAGGAGATGCAACCACCAACCACCCTGAACCAGACCAAGCCTCACCACAAAAGCTACGCCTATGACCTTTGCCTTATTTGTAGTACTGAGATCTCTCCAGGAGGAGCTTAGACCTCATGACCACAACCTGCAGTGTATGTGGAAGCATGTTTTCCAGCTGAGCCTGCACAAGTGAATACCCATCTCTCCTGTTTGAATATTCATTCCCCCTCCTAAATAACTGTCCCTGTTTCCCATTGTTCGGGGGGCCTTGACTCTGGAAATGATACCGTATGGTCTCCCATTTGCCACAAGTATACTTTACTTTGTGAGACAACTACTTCTGGTAGAGAGTGATTTAACTCGCCAGGAGGTGAATTCACTTTGGTTTCCGTAACACATTTTGGGCCTGTTGTCTTTTCTTGACACAGGATAGCCCTTAGTAGGGACTGATGTATCTTAGGTCTTTTCTTCACTCCCGTGCTCCAGTGCCTACACCCTCGATCCCTTGGTCACACTGGACTTCTCATTGCAGGTTCCACCCAGGTTGAAGAAATTTCCTTGGGTAGTTTCCCCTGACTCAAACATCTCTTTTTCACCTCTTCTATTTACACAGCGTTGCATTATTTTGTTTTGCAATGTGGGACTTTTGCCTCTATTAGGTATTAATAGTAAAAAATAAGTTTACTGCTGTCAATCTTCCAAAGAATATTTTGGTTTTAACAGGAGTGTCTTACCATCATTCAAAGGAATTGGTATCTAACCATGGGACTTGGGATTCTACCACAGGGAGACTTCAGGTTAGCCAGAGGAATATTTGGGGAACATGGGGAAAAAGGGATATTTAAATTTATCTAGAGCCTATCCAATGTAATCAACAGTCAATGACAAATCATTATGAAACTTCAAATCTTGATTGAGCATTTCACTAATATTCTCAGCCTATTAACTTTTCCATCAATTTATTGCCATTTTAGAAGCTGAGAATCAGACTTGTTTCCTCCCCCTTTTTGGGGGGGTGTGTCTAAGTGGGTGGAGGAAAGGCTGTGGCTCTAGCAGGCATGCCGGGGTTTCGGAACTGTTTCTGTTAGTGGAGGGAGAATATGCTTGCAGGTATTCCAGGCCATAGCTCTCCAAAAGATCCTCCCACATGGCTTGCTTAGCTTTTACTTTCATTTTGTATTAAACAAAAAGTCATTTGAGGGCTATTTAATGCTCTGGTTTGTGTTTTCCAATACCAGATAAAAGTTAAAGAGATGAACCATTTGGGGGGTAAGGATTGGGAAATCCACGGCTGCTAAAATGCTTTAAAGTTTCAAAATGGTTTTGTTTTTTTAAACCCATTTTCCATGTTCCAGCAGCTGTGGGTTTTCCCAGGGCTCCCCCTGTGGCTCAAAAGGGAGCTGCTTAATGCTTAACAGATGAGCCAATTGAGTTTTTAAATGCAAAATTAAACTTAAAGTGCAGAAAGAGCACAGGGGACTCCACAGCCAAGAATAGACTGAAGGAGAGAGAGCTGCGTGCCGGGCTTGGGGGAGAGGAAGCCTCTTCCCGAGCAAGCAAGCGGCAGCAAAGGGGAGCAGGGGGCAGGCACGGTGATCTTTTGATCTCCAACAGGCTGTAATTATACTCTGTATTGCCAAAAGTTTTTTCAAAACTACTTTCTTTAGATTTACATATGTCTATTTTTCTTTAAGAACAGAAGAAAAGAAGTAGATGGATGGGCTCTATGGACAAATACATTTTGATCTCCATCAGGTTTGTTCTCTCAGTGATGGTGAGAGAGGTTGCTCCCCTCAGCATTTTCTTTTCCTCCTAAGATCCCTAGGCCCTTTACCTTCTGTGCCCCAGACACTCACTGGACCATCTGGATTCTCAGAACATTCTGCTGTGAATGTGAGGAGCCAGGACGATTGTAGACTTGGTTGAGACATAATTTGCCAAGTGCAGGATAAATTGCCTTGCTATTCATCTAAATATTTAAACATAAGAAAGAATTGGGTTTTGGTGCTTAAAAGTAACCAACTTGAGGGGGCCGGCCTGGTGCTGCAGTGGTTAAGTTCACATGTTCCGCTTCCGTGGCCTGGGGTTCACTGGTTCGGGTCCTGGGTGCGGACCTACACACCGCTTGTCAAGCCATGGTGTCGTAGGCGTCCCACATATAAAGTAGAGGCAGATGCGCACGGATGTTAGCTCAGGGCCCGTCTTCCTCAGCAAAAAGAGGAGGATTGGCAGCAGATGTTAGCTCAGGGCTAATCTTGCTCAAAAAAAAAAAAAAGAGTAAAAATTAACCAACTTGATTCAAGACAGATTATCCTAACACCTTAAAAACAATCTCCATTTCGATTGTATAAATGCTTTTACTTAACAGGCTCCCAACATCATCGAGACTGAAATTCCATGAGTGTGCTTTCTTTCATTGAAGATGATAAAATTAACTGTTGGATTCCAAATTGTGGAAATCTTTTTGGGAGTCAATCTCATGATTTCAATATTTTTTCATAGCAATAGGTATATTAGCATTCCAGAATGTGGTACAGCCCTGGTGAAGCTCGTCAGACCACAGAACCTCCCAGATTTCTGGCCGTTGCATACTGGAAGCATGAAGGCCTTAGTATTTTGGGGAGGTATGTGCATTGTTGTCTAGAGCATTTTAATTGCATTCGAGGAAAATTTAGTATAATCTGCAAAAGTGCTGAAAAATAAACACATTGGAAAACTTCTGTTGCTAAGATTGTGTATTCATACTTGGCATTTAAGCAAGGAAAACATTGAAAATCCTTCAATAGCTCACTTTTGGAGAAATCGCTTTAACAGATATCTTGTTATCATGCCCAGGAACCTTTCCATTAGGATACCAAGAAGAGAATGCTAGAAAGCTTCAAGTTCACATTTGAAGTCTAGCAACAATTAGTGAAGTCACAAGGGTAAATGAGCATAAAAAAGGAGACAAGCATATACACATCTATGTATCTGTGTGTACATGCACATACCTTTCTAACCTCATCCAAATTTGCGTATTCAATTACAAATTACATTCCTTAGGTATTTTTTAACTCCTTCAAACTTTCAAAGTAAATCTTATTATTTGAAGTTCTGAGAGCTCTGATGGCAGACTCCCACACCTCTGCCAAAAAGAACAAACCAAACCAAACCAAAAATAACCCCAACAAACTATAAAATGGATCATTATCATGTGGTCTCAACCTTTATGATGATACTTGTCAACTCTTAATTGCTTAATGCAACAATTATTTTACCTTAATTATTATAAAACGGTAACTTCTAAAAAACAGACTGAAGATGACTATTCCTGCTCTGCATCTGGGATGTGTATTCAGAGACTTGCACCTCTTAGGCAATCAAATCCACTTGAGTCATTGACTATATCCAGCCTTGTCAGTTTGCCTGAAGGAAAGATACTGATGAGGTTGGGCTCCTGCGAAAGCAATCATATGGTTAATTGCTTTAGTGTGAACCTAGCCATTGTGATTAAAGCCTAGGACTTGTGTTTAGGTAGAGCAGAGTTTCCATGCTTCAAGGCACTCCTAGGCAGATCTGGTACTCTCCAGGCCTTGAGAAAATGTACTGAGGCATCAGCATATTTCCCTGAGGAGTCTCAGTGTTTGGGAGATCATTCAATCATTAGACCATATTCAAAGAACCTGGGTTAATTTGAATATATAATCATTGGCACACATATTCATATATTTGCAACCTCTTTGAAAGGATGATCAGCAGAATGCAGATTTAAATAAACAAGAACATATTCAAAACTTGACCTATTATGTGCTTGAATTTAATGCGAATCCGTGCTCACCTCAAACCATCTTATACCTGTCATCTAATGATTATACAAGCCTGTATACTGTAACTGGTGGACTTGGAATGGACGTAAATTAAAAAGACAGTTTGCTCTACTTTTTAATAAAATGCTATGGCTTATCTTTTCAGGATTCCAAATTTAGTTATTTCTCATAGAATTTGATTAGCAACAATTAGCCAACATTTTATATATACACTCACACAGACATATACACACATGTACGTATGTGTGTGTGAATAGATGCATAGATTAACTTCAATGTACATAACATTTCAAAACTTTGGTCTAATCTTTTCTTTCTCTTTTTGCAAAATTATATAGAATCAAAATCATTGTTCCTTCCTTCTCCAGTAAAATGTTGGCTTTACAGTTCACTTTTTATAAAGAAATTCTAAATCATTAAGCAAGTAGAATACCATCCCTTTAATATATTTTTTTTAATTACCCAACATACTTTTGGGGCTTTCACAAGTGGAGGCTAATATGCACTGATGCATAACGAAACAGCTATCCATGTTCTCGTAATTCAACTCCAACATCATTTTGAATAGATTTTTAGTATACTCACGGGAGTCACACAAGGGTAATTGATGATGACTTCAAATTGCTTGCATCTTATTTATCTTAAAATCTATCCCATAATCTGTTACTACATTATGGGCAATAATATCATTCTGTCAATTGTAAAAACAATGGCGTTTTATTAATTTAACTGTATTTATTGCTTTTCTATAACCTCATTAAAAATGACCCCTGTGTATATAAGGTATTTTAGAAACCCTACTTTCTCAGAAATAGATGCAGTTAAGATTTACCATTTTAAGAAATATTAACAAAAAAGGGCAGCATATGATGGCACAGTCCTCATCATTTTGCATTGTTCTCCAAACAGTTGCCTTCATTTTCAGGGTGGATCTCTGAATGTTAATAATAGCAGATGCATCACGTGCAGGAAGCTGGGAGCCTGCAAGCCATGTTTGGCATATAGATTCTTTGTAGGGAAAAATGTCACACAAAGCATGCTGCATCAAGTGTTTCATTTCAGAAATGGAATCTTTCTCTTAGACCAGTTTGATGCAATATTTTCTACCACTGTAAAAATTTGCTCATAAAGGAGTTAAATATTAAAATTGAATGGGAAGTAATAGAAAAATATAACCTCTATTCCCTAATGCAAAAGTCAAATATGCAAATATGAAAATAAGGGGACTCTGCTTCTTCCCCTTATACAACTGATTAAATTGTCACTGCTGGAGATTACATGGGGTTTTATTCCCTTTACAGCCATATTCAATTGGACGGACAGAAAAATATATTGCCGCAGACGATACCCACCACCTGGGTACACTGTGCTTCCAGTCGCCTGCAGAGGTCTTGTCCAAAACTTTGCAGCTACCCCTTTAAAAAAAGAAAATTATTAGATGTGATCATTCATGACAGACTAGATGACCTCTGAAGTCCTTTCCAACTTGGAGATCCCAGTAAGACAAAAACTCATCCTCTCACGACAAGATATTCCTGGGTAACAGAAGCTTCTGTGGCCCTCCCCCTTTCTATAGCGATCCTAAAAACATCTCATTCCTTTCTCAAGAGACCTTCATTTAAAAAAGAATATCAGAGGCTCTTCTCTGCCTGTGTTTGCACTTGACGTCTTAGCTGATTGATGATTCATTTCTTGGCTTTTCAGTTTTGACACTGAATTTACCCCTCCCCCCCCCCCACCTTGGTCCAATTGTCCCTTCCAGATGGCAATATTTGATTATTGCAAAAGTTAGATACAGAAACAGAAGGGTTACCTTTGCTCCTCTCCTGTCTCGCCGAGGTTCTGATGCGGTTCTCGCCGTCTGCCTGGGTGTAATAGAAGTTCGTGCTCAGTGACGATGTCGCCTGTCTGTGTCACTCTGCGCTGCGGGCTGAGCAGAGAGCTGCCTCCAGCTGCAGGCGAGGGGCCTCGTGTTAAGGACGCACAGAACGAGTTCATTAATGAGATCGTTTTTCTGGTGCACAGAGATGTAGGCGTGGGGAAGGAGAGATTCAACAACTACAAAAGGTGGCAGGATGATGTTTTTGAATTGGAGCATTCGAAAAAAAATAACAACAACGAAAAAATAGTGAGCAGATGCTTCATTGCAAGGACAAGTGAACAAGTCTATTTGCCTTTAGATTTGTGGTAGATATACACGTGCTACTTTGCTACAGAAGGGGAGGAATTGATCCCCAAAGAATTTTTAGGTGGCTTGATGTATGGCTGGAGATATTTTTGTTGCTGTTGTTGTCTTAGCCATTCAGCAAAATGACACTTAGGGATATTTTTAACTAGATAAGATCTCTATTGTTATAACTGTAATTTGAAAATTTATCTTCTTGGACTGGGTGGATGGGTAAACAACCACGTTTCTCATTTCCAGCATCCAGATGGGTAAATTTATAATGAAATCAACTGATTTCTCCATGCCAAAACCCCAAAATTCCACATACATTTTAAAACACAGATGCATACATCATGCTTAAACATAGCATTCTGTTTTAACCTGAGAATTTCTTAAATCATTGCTTTTTAACAACTTGTGTGCCCTTTTTTAAATAGTAAATCTGCTCAATTCAGATATCTTTTACTATCAAAATTAAAAGCAGAGTTGTGTGTGTTCTACTGGCGTGAACACTTGTGCGCGACTACCCTTTCTCCTCTGTGTTTGCTTTTTTTCTGTCTTTCTCATGTTTCTTTGTTTTTCTTTTGCTTTCTTTTCAAGATTTCCCAGGGTTTTTGTTTTATCATATTGTTCTCTTTGCATTGTTCAACAGCTCTTTGACAAAAGTTCCACATTTAATCTAATTTTCTTTTTTTGTTTAATTTCCCCATAGTTTTATACTGTTGCTTTATTTTTCTTTCTCTTCTGGGGCATTGTGCTTATTTGTGAAAACAGAGTTCCAAAAGTCAGAATAATGCTGTATCGACAAGTTTTTCTATTGACTCTCCTCATGTTTTAATATTTTGATCTTTGACATTATTCCTTCTTCTAATATCGGCCATTTTAAATCATGTTTTCATCTATTGCACTGCATTTTCTATTATTAACGTCCTTCTTTTTCATTCTTCCCCCGATGTCCTGATTTCCCAGGCATCTGGGCATTATTAAAATGTGACCATCATTTATTCAACACTTGATATATGCTGTGTGTCCAATGCTTTGCACATACTCCCTTGCACTCTCCCTACATCCCTGCAAGGTGAGCATTCTCATCTCCAGGTGATCCAGGGGAAGACAGAGGCCCAGTGATTAAGGTACTGCCTGAAGGCCACACATTAACTGTGACAGCAAATATTTATTCCCAGAAATATCAGGAACCAAATCACCTTCTCCGTCAAGGAAATCACAGAGACAAAAAATCAAAAGCATGTTTTGACATTCTGTTATGTACAGAGAAGTTCTGCTCACTTGCTAAACTTCACAGATCCATACTCACTTCATTATTTGCATGCACTTGTACCTGAAGTGATTAAATAGAAATTACTCCTTATGTCTTCTTTTTGATAACATTTACCAACTTTAGTTTTATTTGTGACTTTTAAAAAAAGCTCTAAACTCAAGTAACTATCTTCAACAAAATTTTTAACTAAAACTAGGTTCAAGTTTTCTTTCTACATATAGCGATTTACTAATATATTGTTGTAAATGTAAACAGACTGTGACAGCAAGTTCCTACCAGGAAAATAAACAAGAAATGGCAACTCTAGAAGCATGAAGAGATCATGTTGTCTGCAAACCCATAGCGTATATCAACCTTTCCAGCAATGACATCAGCGATCAAATATGTTTTTACAGTTGTCAAAGAGGTGGATCGGGCACTCAGTCCCCACCGGCGTGCAGCTGCTTTTCCCCATCCTTCCCTCCCTGGATTATATTTGCCGTTTGGGAGAATAGAAAAACGGCGTGTTCCTTTATGTTCCTCATTCAGATTTAGAAACTCTCATACTTCTTGCTATGATGATGACATGCAGGTGTCATTTTCTAAACAGGTCAGTTTGCAAGTTTCATAAACCCACTGTTTAATCATTACCACCTCCTTCATTTTATTCTTGCAATGATATTATATATATATTTATATATGTATATATTTATATTACTTTTAAGAAGCAGACACATATATTTGATATTCCGTTAGAAGTCTCTAAAATTGCCACAGCTATTGCCGTGAAAAAAGTCATATTTCTAGACTTTGGACAAGAGCTTAACGAAATTCTCTTTGATGGATTGCAGTCCTGAAAGCTGTTATTATACTAAGCTGTAATTAATGTTTGTACCCAGCAGTCTCCTAAGGAATTGCAGAAAGAAAAAAGTTAACAACCAGCACACCCGAAATAGCTAGGGAACTTTGACCACAAGGAGAGGACAGCAGTCATGCAATGATTAAGAGGCGAGAGGGGAGTAAGAGTGACTTGACTTTGAATTTCAGCTCTACCATTGGCCACCTTTGTGGCTTGGGCAAGTTACCACGTTCTTCTAAACCTCAGTTTCTTTAACTATAAAATGGGGATAATAATGCCCACTTCCAAAGACTGGCAGGAAAATTTGACCAGGTCATGCATGTAGAGCAATCAGGACAAAATTTGGTGTTTAGTAAGACCAGTATAGAAGACAGCTGTCATCATTATTGACATTACCACTTTTTTTTATTAATTTTTTTTTTTGAGGAAGATTAGCCCTGAGCTAACTGCTGCCAATCCTCCTCTTTTTGCTGAGGAAGACTGGCCCTGAGCTCACATCCGTGCCCGTCTTCCTCTACTTTATATGTGGGGTGCCTACCACAGCATGGCTTGCCAAGCGGTGCCATGTCTGCACCCGGGATCTGAACCAGAGAACCCTGGGCCACCAAAGCGGAACGTGAGCACTTAACCACTACGCCACTGGGCCAGCCCCAGACATTACCACTTTTATCATCCCTATGCAATAACTAAAAACTAATTTCTCTTTCTTTCCTCCTTTTGGCACTATCCTGAGCCATGTAGTCCTTTACCCAGCTTATGAGTGGCATTTGAGGCTGGAGGATTTTGCTGTGGTTGTTGTCTTTGTCGGCCCCCTCCCAACTATAGTAACTTTATATGTAACTCCTGTAACAACTTTTAAGATCAAGATCCAGTCTATACTAAATGAAGCACACTATAGTACTTGGAATTTATGTCTTTTGGCAAGTATTTAAGAGTATAATCTGTGTAATGGTTCTCACCTTTCTATATCAACTTTTACTGGTATTTTATTTCCCTAATAAAAATTTCCAAGGCTCAGCCCCATGCCTGGCACATAGAAGATGTTCAATAAATTACTGTTAAAATGAGCTAAACTGAACCTAAATATCTTATCTGCCTTGGGCAAAACATCAATTCACTAAGGGTATGCTTTACTCATTCATTCATGTGTACATGTGTGCCTTCATTCATTCAGTCAGTACTTGTTATGAGTCTACAATGTGATATGTGCTGCCCCCAAAATAATCCACATGAGGGCAGGGACCCTTTCTTTCTTGTATATAACTGTATCCTCAATATTTAGCACAATGCCCGGCATATGATAGGTGCACAAGAGATATTTGCTGAATCAATCAATTAAATTCTATTTTGGGATGGATTGCATTTCAGGATACATAAGAACAGCCTGGAGAACTGCATGGTGAAAACAAAAACAACAAACAATCCAATGGTACTAAGAGCCATCTTTCACGGTTACTTGCCAGGCTAAGCGTAATCAGAGCTCAAAAGCTGGCTTCCAGGTTTCACTGCTGTGAGCCAGCATGTTTTCAACTGAGTCTGTTGGAGTTTTCCTAACAGCTGTTTTCCTAGTCAACAGCTTTCTTTTGAAATGGAAAGAAAGGATGAATAGTAGGTGAAAAAATAGTGAGAGCTATAAGCGACTAATAAAGATACAACTGAGAATTACTTGAAGATTGGCAGATCTAATTATTGAGAATAGGTGAGGTCCCAGTATATCAGCTTTACTGGGAGTTCCTTCTGTAAGAAAGAAGTAGTATATTTTGGTGACAATTATAGAACTTTATTGCTTAGATACCTTAGAAATCAGACCATCACTAATTTTTACAGATGAAAAAATAAGACCAAAAGAGATTCAGAGACCAAGCCAAGGTCACTTGGAGTCTGAACTAAGGCCCTGGTCTCTGATGTCTAAGAAAATAAATGATCTCACCACTCTATCACAAGACCTATTAAATATAAATGCTAACATGAATAATTTCACGAATGGCAACATTTTAAATATCTGTAAGACAGCAAAAATACCAACCCAAAGCAGAAAATGTGCAATAAAATATTCAACATGCTCTTGGTGTTTTCTAAAAAAAAGGTTTTAAAATAATAGGAACTTCTGTTGTTCAAGCGTAATGTACTTCTATTCAGTTGAGCCCGTAAATCCAGATTAAGACCAGAGTACCTTCCAATGGGCAGGCCTTTTTTTTTCCCCAGCCATTCATATTGAATTTTAAATTCATGTTACCAATTGCCTATACAATCCAGGGAGGGAAGGAAGGAGGGAGTAGGGTTAGGGATGGTGCTAAACAAGTTTCTAAAGGTAAATTTGCAATTTAATTTTCGAAGATGAGACTTTTGAAGGGTTCCTATATCTAAAACAACAGAGAGTTATTTGCACACAGCAATTTGGACACATTAAAAAATTCAAAATTGCAAAATTGCAAGCGACCCTTTACAAGTAATCATTCAAATGGTAACAAAAGAAAAGGATGTTGAATTCTATAGGAGGTTTGTTCATCTGGAAGGAAAAGGCACAGACTGGGGGAGCATATATTTATAATATTGCTATGTGAAAGAAACAAGAGGCAGTTATGTTAGTTTCACAGAAAGTTACCCACTTTGGGGTAGGCTAAAATTAAGCATTCCTTCCAAACTATATTGTTTTCATGCTGCTATTTTACTGGGTGGCATAAATCGTTCTTGAGAAATGAATTTATCTGTATAATCCTCTATAGACATAACAGTGAAGGGTGACCCTGAAGGACCAGGATCAAGGTTTTAAAATGAATGAATGTGAGCATGTGTAATTATTTCTTTCAGATTTGTAACAACATTCTTGCTGTTAACAAATATAAATGTAACATTTACTAGGAAATAAGAGACTGCAGACGGAAATAAACAAACCTAGGATGTAGTTCATCTAAGTAAACACTGAGGTTATAAACCTTCAAACTCAAATATCAAGAGCCCTGCAAATTAATGCTGCACACAATAGACCCTTTGGAAGCTGCCTTAATCCACCCCCCTGAATCTACATGAGGGCCATGCATAACAATGCAGGAGCTGAGTTTCCATTAAGAGTTTCCTCTGCAGGCTGTCAGCTGTTTGAAGAAATAACAATTTCCTAGGCATGAAAGCTTTTTCAGAAGGTTCCCACTGATGCGTAATAAAAGTGACTTTCCTTTTTTTTTTTTCTTCTCCTTCTTCCTTTTTGTCCCCCCCTCAGATGTAACTTTGGAGGGAGAAAAGGGGTGGACTAAGGCCATAGGCCCCCTACTAGCTTACCTTACGTGGATTATCAGTGCAGGTGTTAATATAATTGAAGGTGTGGTAGCAGATACAACCTCCTAATAGCTTTTCCTATATGGAGATTACCTAGGTAGAGAATGCCAGACTACCTGAAGAATAGGCAAGTGAGGACCTTATTAACATATCACCATTCAGCGGCAGCTGCATATCTGGAAGAAGAAGAAGAGAAAAAAAACCTTTAAAGAGCCTATTCATCTATGTTAATGGGCCCATTGCACAGCACATTGTGTGAGAAATTAAGTCTCTGGCTGTGAACTTCCTGTGCTGTGCAAGCTGCCTTGACTCCTTTTTATTGCTTCAGGGTTATTATCTCCTCCTGGAAATAAAAACAATCATGTTCTCACATTTGAGAAGCCAAAACACTCTGAGATAACAAACTGGAGATGCTGGCTGAAAGTTTCTTTTGTCTCCCTTATTAAGTGAAAAAATATGTTTTGAAATTAAAGCAACCCCCAAATTTACATCAAAGCACATCAAATTAACTGAGCTGCCCTGTGAGTGACAAAGTTTTTTCTTCCTCTCTTCTTATAAAATACACAATTAAACTGCTTTCCTAGTTATCATTCCTTTTTTAGAATTAATTTTTGACGGGAAAATATGTTAATTTATTCAAATTAGACATGATTTTTAAAAATGTGCAACTTGCAAAAGAACTGCTTTCCTTCTAGAAGATAAGTATAATAAACGTAAAAAAGAATGGTATTTATCCTCAGCAATTTCAATTTCAGGACAGGCTTGGCTAGCATTTCAAACAAGAAAATGGAAAAGATAATTTAAGATTAAGGAAATTCCTCCTTTTAGATTCGTTGAAAGCCCAGAATGTTTGCATCTGCCTTTTCTTGGCTCTAACAAGGCCACCATGTAAACCTATACACATTTGGCATAAAAGCGAATCCTCTTCGGATTAGCAAAACACATTTCCGTCATTTTGTGTGTACGTTACATCAGCAGCAGCACCATCATCATTAACATGCTCATCATAAAAGAAAGGGCTAATGATCAATACTAACTGATTACAACTCAATTAACAGAGAATCTCCCAATGCAATTAAAAAAAAATCTAGTTTCCTTCAGACTTGAAGCATTCTCAAGTTAACCTAATATCTCTTAGTGTTTAACGGGTTTAATGAGCATGGGAGACAATAAAAAGAATACCGTAATTCAATCTGCTCCTTTTCTTTGCTAATGTACATTCTGTCTCCACTGGCACAATTTGTCTGAACAGAATAATAATTATTATCTGATGTTTCCAGGTTTAGCGATCAAAAAGCTTTATTTTAAGAATATGGCAAATCAGCCAATGAGGAAACATGGTTGGATACATCAAGGAGGTTGACCATGGATGTGTGACCTACCATAGAGTTGGTTGAGGGGATTCTTGGAGCATTAAGGACTGCATTGTTCCTTGGGTTTGGTTTGTTTTCCTAAAAAAGAAAGTAAATAAAAGTTTGTGAAAGTAGAAAATAGTCAAACAGATCCTTCTGTGAAAGATACGATGGCAAAGATGATTCCTTAATTTGCACAGAAAAATTAGTATCAATTATGTGAAATAATGTGAAGTGTCAAGCTTTTTCTTCAAGGACAGATGGGCAAATTTTTCCAACTACTACTTACTAATATTTCTACCTTCCATTTTTTAATTTATCAACATTTATGGGAAGCATTGGAAGAGAGGACTCTATTTGCTGCGGAGTCAGCTGCCTCAGTCCCTGTGGGATGTCTATAAATGGTAGATTTTGATAGACTCTGGAAGGGATTGCTAGCTTTCTACCGGCTTCTTAAAGAGAAGACTTACTTCAGTGCGAGCAAAACTTGACTACCCGTTCTATGCGTGACTGCTTTATATTTCTGACAAAACGCCCTCTAATTTTTTGGGCTAAGATTTTGTGGAGTTAAAGGCTGTTCCTGGGGGTACTGAAAGAACAAGGAAGAGCTGAACACTACTATTTTCTATATCAAGGGAGTAGTTGATATTTCAGAAATCATGGCGACTAGTGATTTAAAGACGAGAAGACAAAATTGAACTATTTCCCTTAAGATAACACAGATTAATGGGTCGTTCACAGTCCTGTTAACACGTAACCACTGTATGCCCCAGGTAATCAGGGCGATGTTGTTGCTGGCACAAAAGTGACATCAGAACTTGTCTTTGTTGGCATCAGAACTGCCAGCCATATCACCTCTGACTGCGTGGCCCCACATCTATTAACCTTATTGATTTGGAGTCCCGCCGGGGCTCCCCGGAAAACTGCTCCCCGCTGAAAGGCTGAAGTGGATCAATCCTGAAACATGAACAAGAATTCAATAAAACAGCACAGTGAGGAGCTTTAACCATTAAGTATTCCTTAAAGTAAATCAAATTAAAGACCTTGCCATAATTAAGCTCTTTTAAGATTTTGAGATGTCAATTGATTCCAAGTCCCCCAAAGTAAACTATGTCTAGAAGGTGCTGTTACAAGAGACACCTTTTCATCTGTTGTGAGGTAATTAACTAAATACAATAAGGAGAGCTGGGTTTGTGTCATCAAGGGGGCTGTCTTGTGTAAATAAGCGGTTTTAAAGTCAAACCTTAAAACATTATTATTTTCCTAACAAAATGGTACTTTATACTGATTTTCCATAGCAAATATCCTAGTAGAAAGAAAAATGTTTTTCTCAATAGCCAGCTTGGAATTTTTTTCTTTACTGGAAATTAAGCAGTATATTGCCTTATTTGTTGAAAAATGAGCCAGTCAGTTAGTTAATACGGTGAAATTAATGCCATGTAACTAGAATAGTGGAAATGCATGTTTGCTTGCTATAATGGATGCTCATCTTTGATCAATAATGCATAACAGCCTATGTGAAACATCTAACATAGAGTATATCACATGTTGTCTCTATTTAGCACCCCTAGGCAAGAATATTGTATAGGGAAAAACCCCAAAATTACTGTTTTTCTTTATTGACGGCTCTCTAAGGAATACACTGGAATGAGTTCTGTCTGCCAACTAATTGATAATTATTTAATTAGCAATTTATAATGACAATGGGATTTTACCCCCCACCAGTCCATCTCTTCTCTAAGACCGAAGTAGACAACCTTACCCATTTTTGCACTAACTTCTGGGAGCTAACACTGGCCGAAGCGTGCCCTCACTGAGGTTTCCCAAGTGCAACTCGGAAAGCAGTGCATGCCACCACCTCCTTGAAACCCCAGCGTTTCCTTTTCCCGTTGCGGGGGATGACTGGCACTTTAACAATGCGTGTGGGTGTACAGCCTCGTCGTGTCACTGTGGACAGTTCTAACAGCAGCTTCATTAGTTCTTTTTACAACAAAAGATAGGGTTTTTCCCCCTGCCTTTTTCTTTCTTTCCCTTAGTTGGCATGCGGGTTGAATTTTCCTTGGACCCCCTGCTTGACTTTTTTTATTCCAGAACTTCTTTAGAATGGTGCAGCTATTCGAACACTAGGAATTGTAACTGATAGACTGTTTGCAGGGGAACTCATGAAAGTTCTCTTTGTTCTCCCCTCTTTAACCAGGTTTACCAGCCCCTCCCTCCCACCAACCAAAAAGGAAAAGGAAATCCACTTTTAATTATACATTGATGGAAATCACTGTGTAGGAAAGGAGCATTCACTGCAGAATGCCCATTTTTAGACTTTATTACAAGCAAAAAGAGGGACTCGCATCAGAACAGCAATTCTCAGTCCTGAGCAAAAGCTCAAGTTAAAATGTATCTTTCTCCATGACACTGTGTTCAGTTTAAGATTTCTCAGCTAATGAAGGAATTCTTGTTAAGAAATAAAACAAGGTAGTGGCTTCTCTCTATGTTATATATAGAAAATAAAATATGTTTTGTTTTATTTCATATGTATGAAATAAAACAGGGCAGTAGCTTTAAATATATATAAAATGTATAATTAGCTCTGTAGAAGGGTTTTGTATAGATAAAAAGGACACGATTGAGTCTATAAGTAAACGTCTAAAAACATTTTAAATGGCTATTTATCTGATCGAAGTTTTAGACAATTGATTCTTTTTGTATCTTCCAAGCAAAGAAATAGGTATGGAATTAAAAAGGTTTGAAATGGAAGGAGGTAGAGTTGTGGGATCTAGATGGAAATAATAGGAGAAAAGGCATATTTTAATGTTAATCTGATTAATAAGGAAACGTCAATATTCTTTCTAGAATAAAAAGAGGAAAAAAAGTTAAAGCATCCAGAAATAGGCAGGCACACTCTTGAGGGAGAATTTCAACTGCAGTTGCCTTTTTACTTATTTTTTTACCTCTAAGGCATACACTTGTTGTCTTGAGATTAGAAACTGCTCTCTCTTTTTTGTCTTTTGAGTTTGTCTAAGAAAGAAAGGTGGTCAAGTCCTGTATGCTAGAGCCAAGGCACTTGCTCCCGAGGGCCGATCATCAGGCTGCAATAACGCCCTGCATCTACGCTTGACACGCCAGGCTGTAGCACTGGGTTCTCACCACAGCTGTGTGAGGTGGCAGGGAGACGCACTTCTCATAGGCAAAGCAACTAAGGCTTAACAGAGTCAGTAACAGGGTCCACAAAGAAAACAGAACCACTGCAAGCACTTTGGGAATGACGGACCTAGTATAGAAATAGATCTTTTACGAATGTGGAGGGAGCTATTTTAGTGCAGGTCTGGAAGCCGAGGATAGAGGTCGGAGATGCGGCTAATAACGAGATCAAAGTGGAGCACTGGCCCAGGAGGACAAGTGAGAGCTTGCAGGAAAATTTGAGAAGCTGTGTTCCTCTGGTATCTAAAGTTGTACTATGACCGAGGAGCATGAGGAAGTGCCTGTGGAAACTGTCCCCTCTGGGGAATATGTTGCTCTGTAATCTCAGAGCCAAGAATGTAATGGTGGGTTTAGGGTCATGGTGGATCAGTCGGGCCTGCAGTCAGAAAGACAAGCTGGACGTGGAGCTTGAGGAGAGCAGTGACAAGCTGGGGCCCACTGGGGACCTTTGTATCTGTCCTGTACCATATCTGACCTCCATGGACTTCCAAGAGTAATGGCTTCTTCTTCAATTTTACTTTCCAAATCTCATGCAAATTCCTTTCTTGGTCACCCCTAACTAAGAACCATGCAAGGGAATTCTGGAAAATGAAATTCCCATCCTTAATTGTGGTAGTACCAAATTGGCAACACAGAATCCAACTCATTGGTCTAAGGCCACATAGCTAGAAGGTGGCAGAGCCACAACTAAAGTTAGTTTTTGACTCTGAGAACAATGCTACTTCCACCCTGTCAGGCTATGTTGAGTTGTAAGTACCAAGGAGAGATTTCACCGTGGAGAGCGAAGGCACCAATCTGAATGTCACAGTCAGAAGCAACTGATAGAAATCCACCTGAAAGTGGCTTAAGCTAAAAAGGGGACTTATTGTCAAATGGGAATTAGTTGTCAAAAGAACATTTATTGCTTAATTGAAGCATTCAGACTTCAGGCATGACTAGATCCTGGAATTCAAATGGCATTGTCAGGACTCAATTTCCTTGCATTGGCTCTGCACTCCTCTGGATTGGCTTTGTTCTTGTCTGCTATGAATGGTAACGCAAAAAGATTGAAAAAAACCCGAGGTCTTGAAGGCATAAATTCTCCCACGGAAGAAAGAGTTTTAGGCCTGCATCCCACCAGCTTCAGTTCCAACGTAAGAGAATGCTTCTCTGTCTTAATATTTTGATAAAAAATTTCCTAATTGACCTTTGTTGGCCTGGCCAGGGTCAGATGCCCATTGCTGTATCAATAATTGAGGTCTAGGCATGATAGTCCTTGCCTTGGGTCAGTGTTCCTTCCAGGAATGAGGTAGGGAGAAAGAGTAGAACCAATCAAACCTGACTGGGAGAAAGGTGGCTTTCCTGTGCTTAAGAACACGGAACAGACAATAAACGTCCACCATGCTGATTAAAGCTCCTGTTTTCAATGAACTTTGTTATTGCATAAGGGAAGTGAAGAAGGGATGGGTTAATCGACTGTAAAGATCGAAATATTCAGGAAGCGAAACTGCAATAGAGTGACAACAATGCAAAAATTTTGATTAATTGACATATATTATATGTGCCCTGTACTATTCTGGGCGCTAAAGGGAATATAAAAGTATAATTTACTGTTTCTATCTCCCTTAACAATATTTACACTTTCATTGAGGAGAGAAATGTTACGCACACAACAATTAGCAAGCAATTGAATACAGAATGTAATTAATGTCAACTTTATGTGATATGGGTCAAAAAGAGCACCAGTCCTTTAGGAATAGACTACACAGGAAGGCCTCGCTAAGGAGTTGGTACTTTGGCTCATCTCTGAAGAGTGATAAAGATAAGGAAAGGCTTCCATTCTCGAGAAATAACATAGATATAGGCATGGAAACAGGACTAAGCATATTATGGGATAATACGGTAGATATTAATTCCCTTCTTCTTAATTAACCGAATTTTTTTTGTTGTGGTTGAGGACAGCCATTTGTCGAGCTTAGGAGATGAATTGTCATTGTTTCAAGACAAATATAAAAGTTCTGTTTTCTAATTTCCCAGCCTTCTGTGCAGTGGAGGGAATCTGTGTGATGCAGCTCTAGCCAATGAGGTAAGTGAAATCTTTTGGGGAAGTTTGGGGAAAGCTATTGCTTTCCTGATATACGGGTACAGATTTGGTTGGTGATGGGTTTCAGGACACACTATCCTAAAATATGCCTTGGCACATGGGATATTTTAAACTGAAAGAGTTTGAGAAAACAGCACAAGCAGGAAGGTCGCTCTGACCTTCCTGCCACCTTTCCCCCCTGAAACAGACCACAAAACCCTCTTGAGAGAGGTGCCCTTGCTATACTGGCAGGAAGGGAGCATCACTGTCTCTGAGGACAAAGGGATGCTGAGAAGAATCCAAACAAACAGGCCTTCCCAATTTTCCATCGGTTTACTATACTTCCTTTGTATTCTCTGACCTTTCATATTTCTACAAAACTGTCCACTCTTCATCAAAGGTAGCAGAAAAACACTCAGGTTTAACGGTTTGTTTAGGTCTTCCTTCCCTTATGAAGGCTCCCATGTCATATAAAACTTATATTGAATAAATTTGCATGTGTTTCTCCTGTATAATCTGTCTTTGTCAATTTAATGTTCAGACCCAGCATGGAACCCTAAGATGGTTGAGGAACACTTTTTCCTCCCCTACATTGGCAAAGTTTTATCTATCTCCTTTCTGACTTGAATATAGAGAGCGTCTGAAGTTATAGCAGCCACTGTCAACTGTGAGACAACAAACTTGAAAAAGAACGTCAATATGCTAAAAATGGTAAAGCAGGAAAGAAAAAATTTAAAAACAACCTGTCTCCAGACGTTTGGGGGTAAGAGAAATCTTTATTTATTTAAACCACTGTAAATAAGGGTTGTCTTGCTTGCAGCAAAATCCATTTTTAACTGATATGGATAGGAAAGAAATTAACCTGGTGAAGGGTTGGAAAATTATGGGAAATATAATTTCACTAATCACCACACGCACATTCACATCTCTATGATTTTATGCAATGAATACCCTCAGTCTAAAATGTCTTTTCTTTATCTCTTTACCTAAAAAGTCATCTATTTAGGTCCAGCACGTTTGTTATTTCACCCAGGAAAATGTCTCTGATTACCACGGTCAGACTAAATGACGCTTTGGGTTCCCACAAAACATAGCTTGTGCTCAGACCTAGCGCTAAATTCTTTTTCGGTATTGCAGCATAATTCGGTGTTTAGACACGCATCTTTTCCCCTAGTCTGCTGACTTCCTGAGGACAAAGATGTCTTATTCAATTTCCTGTTTTGCACAGACATGTCTACATACATCAGACTTTTGTCCAGTTTTGCTTAAATGAAATTTTCTGTGTTGTAGACTGAAAAAAGCATAGTGACACTATTTTCCAGCTCGTTCCATTCGTAGCTAGGATTTATCTCTCCAGTCTTCAATCTGTACTTGGCCCTGTGACTTGAAGTAAGTTTAAGGTATCTACTAAGATGATTTGATACTCTTATGTATTGTGAACTGATTACCACAGTGGGGTTAGTTAACACATGCATCACCATACATAAATGTCACTTCATTTTTGTGGTGAGAACATGTAAACTTTCGAGTATGTAACACAGTGTATTAACTATAGTCACCGTGCCGTACATTAGATCCCCAGAACTTATTCATCTTATAACTGGAAGTTTCTTCCCTTTGACCAATATCTCCCCATTTCCCTCACCCCCTAAACCCTGGCAACCACCATTCTACTCTCTGTTTATATGAGTTAGACTTTTTTAGATCCAACATATAAGTGATATCATACAGTATTTGTCTTTGTCTGACTTATTTCACCTAGCATAATGCCCTCAAGGTCTACCCATGTTGTCACAAATGGCAGGATTTCCTTCTTTTTTAAGACTGAATAATATTCCATTGTATCTGTTTATATGCATCTTCTTTATCCATTTATTCATAGGTGGACACTTACTTTGTTTTCATATCTCGGCTATTGTGAATAATGCTGCAAGAACACGGGGCTTCAGGTATCTCTTCAAGATCCTGATTTCATTTTCTTTGGATACATACCCAGAAGTGGGATTGCTAAATCATATGGGAGTTTTATTTTTAATTTTTTGAAGAATCTTTATATTGTTTTCCATAGTGGCTATACCAATTTACGTTTTGACCAATAGTGCACAAGAATTCCCTTTTGTTCTCATTCTCCCTAATACTTATCTCTTTTCTTTTTGATGGCAACCATTCTAACAGGTGGGAACTGATATTTCATTGTAGTTTAGATTTGCATTTCCCTCATGATTAGCAATGTGGAGCATCTTTTCATATACTTATTAGCCATTTGTATATCTTCTTTGGAAAAATGTTTG